>NW_024096478.1:2267500-2460000 GCF_016545835.1 Crotalus tigris | reverse complement strand
TTTAATTTAATTTACATTAATTAAGTTATTCAACTAATTATTTTAAATTAAAATCAGTTTAATCTATTTGAGCTGGAAAAAAAAAAAGAACCAGGCTGATGTAGTAATGAAAGTGCTGGCCTAGAAGCCAGGAGACCATGAGTTCTAATCCTGCCTTAGGCTTGGTGACTTTGGACCAGTCACTCTCTCTCAGTCCAACCCACATCGCAGAGGAAAAATAGAATGAGAAGAGAATATTAGATATCTTTGCCATCTTGAGTTACTTCTAAGATAATAAAGGCAGGTTGGGTCAGTACTGGAAAAAAGATTCTCTGCCTTCTTTGGAAGAATGGGTGTTCAAGGTTTCTAACTTAGCAGAAATGGCTAAAATTTCTGCTTACAAAGGACCATTCACAAAAGAGATATGTTTCTGTATGGAAAAGATGGATAGAATATATTCAGCAGAAGTATGGAACAACAAAGTTTCATTTATTTTATGAATAATGGATTTTTATTAAATTATGAATTCAAGTTTGTAGAGAGTTAAGGGTTATTAGGACTCCGGTTATTGTATAAGTAGTAAATTTAAGTTGACTATGTTTAGTTTTCTTTTTTTTTCTTTTCTTCTTTTTTTTTTTTGTAACCCTGTATTGAGCTCTGGGAAGTCGGGGGGGGGGGAGGGAAGGAGGTGGGGGGAGGGGGGAGGGAGAGTATGGGTAGTATCTTCAATAGTTCAGATTTTGGTGATAGAGGATTGCTCGGGCATTTTCCCTCAGACCGCATCCGATTGAGAAGAAGAGGAGAGGGATAAGTAAGTAGAAAGATGGAGGAGAGAGGGAGGGGAGGAGAGGAGGAGGAGGTAGAAGGAAGGGGGAAGTGAAGAGATGAGAGGGGGACGCGGTCTGGGGGGAAATGGGTGAGCAATGTCGGAATTTGTGTTGTATTTTAACTTCTTATGTATCTGAATTTTTCTTCTTATGATTGTAATGAAAATATAATAATAAAAATTGAAAAAAGAAAAAAAAAGATAATAAAGGCAGGTTAAAAAAAAACTTAAAAAAAAAAGCAAATCCAGTTGACCACTAGCTCAGCAGAGGCACATCTTTCTCTTTTCAAACTGGTGGTTAGCGGTGCTTTACAACCCAGGTATTCTAGTCTTATTTTAAAAAGGGTAAACTTTCAGGATATTGCCAATTTTTTCAAGAGTTTCATTCTCACTGGAAATTATATAAATTCTAAGATTCTTGTCCAAATCTTACAAGGTCTCAGGGGATTGGGATGAGATCCAAAAATTCTGGTAACTAGCCAAGAGCTTGCCATTTTATTTACTTAAAGATTCATACTTGGTTGATGGTCTAGTGCAGGAGTGGTCAACTATATGGCCCTTTTATGACTTGTGAACTTCAACTCCCAGAATTCCTGAGCAAGCATGGCTGGCTCCCAGAATTCTTATAATTGAAGCTTATAACAGTGGGAGTTATCCAAGTCGGGAAGTCTAGCTGAACCCTCACACTTGTAAAATGTCTTCAGCGGGATTCTGGAATTCAGCTCAACTGCAGAACAGCTGGGGAGGAGAAAGATCTTGTGTCTTCGGCCATTTTGTCTGATTGGGATGCAGTTCAATACAGGGGGGGCTTACTTCTGAATGAACATACATCGAAAGGATAATTTCGTTTGGTTGCAAGAGAAGAATACAGCTGCTGGGACAGGACAGGGAAGTATAAAGATTGTTTTTAAAGTGGGGTGGAGGAAAACCAGGAATTTCTATTTCCTTCAGAGGTAGAAAAAGTGAAAGAGGAGGTTGGAAAGTACAGGTAGTCCTCAGCTTGCGACCGCAATTGAGCCCAACATTTATGTTGCTAAGTGAGACATTTGTTAAGTGAGCTTTGCCCTATTTTCTTGCTGCAGTTGTTAAGTGAATCACTGCAGTTGTTAACTTAATAACGTGGTTGCTAAGTGAATCTGGCTTCCCCATTGACTTTGCTTGTCAGAAAAGTCGCAAAAGGTGATCCCATGACCTCAGGACACAGCAACTGTCTTAAATATGAACCAGTTGCCAAGCATCCGAATTCTTATCACCTGACCACAGGGATAGTGCAATGGCCGTGTGAAAAATGGCCATAAGTCACTTTTTCAGTGTTGTCGTAACTTTGAACCATCATTAAACAAACTGTTGTAAGTCGAGAGCTACCTGTAATCTGTCAGAGATGATGCAGTGGATCTTCCATTGCGCAGGGTGATTCTGTGGCCTCTTCAGTTTACAGCTCTGAAATAGAAATGGGGGGAAAGTTCACAAAATGGCAAGGCTTTGTTGCCTGGACAATATGCAATGATCTACAAGAAGGAGACAAGATGAGCAGCAGTTGTTTGGTGGCAAAGGCAAACCCCGTAATTAAAAGCCTATGTAAAAAAGGGAACAGGAACTGACTAATTAAGGGTGGATTCAGGTATGCCACTGATTTTGGGGCAGGACAGGATGCAGCATATTCAGATGTCAGCAACTAAAAAGCAGATACTGACATACAATGTTAGAGTCAGGAGCTAGGGCAGGGGTTCTCAACCTTGGCAACTTTAAGACTTGTGGACTTCAACTCCCAGAATTCCTCAGCCAGCTGGCTGAGGAATTCTGGGAGTTGAAGTCCACAAGTCTTAAAGTTGCCAAGGTTGAGAACCCCTGAGATAGGGAGATCCTCGGTGCCCCTTTGCTTCCCCACAAGGGATAAGCGGTTCTGCCATGCAATCTAGAGATTTCAGTTTCTCAGAGTGAGGAAAATGCGAAATGCAATGGAGTCTGGGGAAAGAACTAGAATTAGCATTTCTTTCTGTGGAGAAATTCTAATTAGATCGGCGTTTAGTGGCATGGAAAAATGGTTTCTAAGTCTGTCTTATATGCAGAGATTCTTTTCTGTTTTTCCCCCAGGGAACTCTCTGCGAAGACTGGATGGCAGTTCACTGCTGCTGGCCATGTGCAATCTGTCAAATGGCTCGAGAAATAAGGATAAGATCTCTGCTCCAGGTCTACAAAATACATCGATTCCCTCCTCCTCCTCCTCTTCTGGCCAAAGATGCACTTGTTTAAAAATGCTCCCCCCCGTGTCTCTAGAGGCCCCTTTAAAGGCTAAAAGATGTTCCGTGTTCTCTTCGCTCCAGCCACAGTAGTTAGAAGAGCCGTCAGGCCTCTGGAGTTTGGCATCGCCATATGTGCAATCACTTCTATTTGCTTTGCATCGTACTTATCCTTATGGCTTTATCCATCTGCATTGTCAGGATGCCTGAAGTATTCTGACATTTCCCCCTTTTCCACTGAATGAAAACCAGGAAGTGTGGCTCAGTTTTCAAGCACAAGGGGTTAAATTAACTTCACTCCTTGCACATCCCTGCAGGCAATTGTGCTTGACAGATGATCAGAAGCAAACTCTCCAGCTCTGACAATTTATTAACTAATCACCAGCAGAGGAGTTTAAATGGTACTCATCATGAACTGGGGCTACTGTTCAAGAATCAGGCTGTTTGTTTCCGAAATGTGGCACATGTTTCATTTTGGCCAACTTTTCATTTTGCTTCCAAGAATCAGAGGTGGGCAGCTTCATATTCCCTGCCTAGGATACACTTTCATGAAACAACCAGAGGATCCAGCAGTGTGCAAGTCTTTAGGGCAGGAGTCCACAATCTTGTGGTGCAGATGGCGTATTAGAAATGTGGGCTCTCTTCCAAGAATGGCTGCTGGGCATTAGCTTATTCACAGATTGGATTCAGTGAGTGCCATGACTTCACCTATTAAAAGCACCTATTTATCAACATTTTCCTTTGTCCTTTTCTGGGAAAATGGGGATACTTCTAAAGACAACTCCAGAATGCACCCAACCATCTCTTTTGTTTTCTAAAATAGACTAGGAGGTTCATTGAAGTGGGGGGGGAAACACATGTATGCCCAGCAGTTACATTTTATTTGAGCTACTGTATTCCAGTTTTTCTTCCTCTTTTTGTTAATGAAAACAAACAAACAAACAAACGGTATTGGAAGCTTGGAAGGATCAAAGGAAGTTTCTTCATGATCACTAAAAGTGGTGGGTGATGGTGGTGGGACTGGCATTACTTTGGAAGCCCAAGTTTGGGGAGGGTTATATAGCAATGACATGGCTAGTTGGGTATCCCTGCTTGGAATTCTTTTCTGAATGCCAGAGGCAGCGTAGCCACGGTGAAACAGGTAGCAAAGCTTTTAGTACTAAGGAGTTGGAATGGGACCTTGGCTGTCCCTAAAGATGTATTATGGATTGAAAGTTCTTTATTTTCTGCTATGTTGGACAAGAAGGCCATTCTGATTTCATCAGGAAGGTCCTCACTTTGCCAGCAGCTAAAGGTTTTTTTTCTTTTTAAAAAGGAAGACTTTTGCTATCAACATTAGCATTATTCCAATAAGTAATCTTACTGAAAATAAGCCACAAACCCACCAGGTAAATTAATCAATCCATTAATACTATTTTGGTTTCATAGCACTTAGGTTTTTTGGTTATTCTGACATGATGATAGACATCCCCAGCTTGGGGATGATGCCATTATAAATGCCATGTACATTTTGGACAGAGAGGACCACTGGTTTAAAAGAAGGGTCAAAGAGACCATCTATGTTAAAATTGAACAACCCTTTCTCAACAGAGGGAGAGGGATCTGACATCATTTATCTCCAGGCTACAACGTAGTCTTTTCAGCAGTTCCAAGAAGGCTCCACGCCCATTTGCACAACTCAGGTGACCCTGAGGACACAGATAAACCTCCAGGTGGCCTCAACGACTCTCTAAAAGAATGCAAATGACCACCTGTCTGCAAGGAATATAAATTCTTCCATTCCCCACCATCTAGTCAGAGCTGAAGAAGCTTCTTCAAAGAAAAATAAGAAAGTCCAGTTGCCTCTTGAAAAAGTACCTTTGGGATATAAATTCCATCATTTCCTGGTGGTTCAGGGAGGGAGGAAAAGAAAGGAAGTTCTGTAACAGTCACCCAACACATTAATCCAGAGGTAACCATCACTTCATAAAATAATAAATGAATTGGAATGACCTTCCCCCCTCCAATGAATTCTACTAACATGAATACTATTTATATGGAGATTAATAGCTGCATCTGTAACTTTCTCTAACCGTAACATGGAAGCAAGTTGACTGGGGCAAGGCACTTACTGAAGCCCCTTTTCTGAGGAGGCCAGCTACTCTTATTCTGCTATGTTCAAATAGTTCTGAGAGGTAGGCAGCCAAACTTTCCCTCCTGCTAGATAGAGTTTGAAGCCATCTACCTTGGGTGGCAGCAGCTGCTTGGAAAGATGAAAGGAAGGGGCATCACCCAAAGCAGGGACCTTCATGCAGGCTTGGTTCTTGTTGTAGGGAGACCCCTGGTCCTGACCTTGCTAGCCTTGCACTGCTCACCCATCCACTAGGTGCAACACGGTCTCCTTCCCTCCTGATTTCTATGGGAGTCAGAATTCTGCAGTTGCTGACTGCCCACCCTTCAACTATTCTGCCTACCTATACATAGAATAGAATACAGAATAATAGAGTTGGAAGGGACATTGGAAGTATTCTAGTAATCTAGTCCACTGCTCAAGCAAGAGACCCTACACCATTCCTGAGAAATAGCTGTCTAATGTCTTCTTAAAAACATCCAGTGATGGAGCACCCACAACTTTCAGAGACAAGCCGTTTCACTAATTAATTATTCTCACTGTCAGGAAATTCCTAGGTTGCTTCTCTCTTTGATAAGTTTCCATCCATTACTACTTGTCCTGCCTTCAGGTGCTTTAAAGAATAAGTCAAACCCCTCTTCTCTGTGATTGTTGTCTTCTCTGCACTGTTTCTAGAGTCTCAACATCTTTTTTATATTGTGTTGGCTAAAACTAGACACAGTATTCCAAGTGTGGTCCTACCAGTGCAGTATAAAGTGGTACTAACACTTCACACATGTTCATGTGATACTATCCCTCTGCTGGTGCAGCCTAGGAGTGCATTGGTTTTTACGTTTAAATAATTTTTAATTTTAAATTGACATTTATGACCTGCCTCAGATTTGATTGTGATACCTACCTGCCCCCCATCCCAATCCATGCACTATGCTCAGTCTACCAAAAAATAGTTCTGAATAAGTATCCTGATTCTTTATGAAGAAAGCATGAACTAAGTCTGTTAGAGGTTCTTTCCATGTAGCACATGAAAATTACATGAAGTAGGCTTTCCTCTCTGCGTAACACAAATCTCCTATATGACAAATTTGACACTTCTTCATCCAGCTTAAAAACATAGAATTACATTTTGTAAGGTTTAGTTAAATTCAGTATGTAGTCTTCTTAGTTAGATCAAATTATTTTTGGCAGGTTTGCAGGAACCCAATTAGGAATGCCATTAAGCATGTGGTTTGCCTTTGCATTTTTTCTCCTCAGTAGATAGCAACTGATGAACTCTCTGAACATTTCTGTGGAAATAATTTGACTCAGATCTTTTGAGTCTAAATGTTTCCATAGGGGCAGCTGCAAAGCAAAGCAACAGCTGCTTTGCTTCACTGCATATCCTGGTACAAATGTCTTATGAGTTTGTCCTGAGGATCTCAAGAGGGTCACAGCTATGTCAAGCCTTGGAATAGTTGCTTCATGACTTAGAGGAACAAATCTCACAGGAGTTCTGATCAAGTTCATGGAATGTGCAGATAGCAGGTTTAGCTCTTTCTTCCGATACCATGATCTTAATGAGCTTTACGCCTCACAGATGTATTTTAGATTGGAAGAAAGTTTGTATTAGTGTGAACAGTTCTTTTCTTTTTCTTTTTTGGTGCCCTCAAGTCAGTGTTGACTCCTGATGAGTGCCTGGACAAGTCCCTGTAATTTTCATGGTAAGAGTTCAGAAGTGGTTTGCCATTGCTTGTTTCCTAGGACTGAGAGAGAGTGACTGGCCCAAAGTCACCCAGCTGGCTTTGTGCTGAAGATAGGACTAGAACTCTTGGTCTCCTGGTTTATAGATTGGTAGCTTTAACCGCTATGCCAAATTGGCTTTATTGAACAATCTTACTGCATTATTATGGTTTGTCACATAGTTAGTCAGATGTTCAGACTGGATTCGGCATTTTTATCCACTTATCGAGTCCTTTCCAAGGACCTGAGATAGGTAGATGTTGATATTTGACGGTGTTAGCATTATCGTTTGCAGGATGTAAGCTATTCTGAGTAAAGCTATCTTTTGAATTGACTGATGGTGAATTTGTCAATGCCAATGATGTGCTTTGGGTTGTTTTTGGATTGTACCTATTACTTTTGGGCACTTTATTTCTATCAGGAAGTCTTTGTGTTTTGTGATTTCCCCCTCTCCCCCAGTTCTTTCTCTTCTCTTCTGCTGCTATGTCCACTATTCAGACTTTTTTTTCTTTCTTATCGACAATTGTTAAATCTGGGGTGTTATGTTGTCTATTTTATTTCATGCATATGGCTGACACAGCATGATCACACTCCTCTTGATCTTCTGTAACTTTTCATGAAGTGAAAAACGAAGGTAAAATAAATATTAGTGGGTCAGCCTTAGAATTTAGTTGAAGCTAATTGAAGCAAGGTAGAGATTTGTTAAATAATTGCAGGTATGACATTTTCTTTGCTCTGAGTTTTTGTTGTTAATGTTTTAAACATTTTATGATGACATTATGATAGAAAAGATCTGACCAAAGAATCTCAGGAAGCACAGCCTCTTGTCATCAGGGTTTAATCCAGTTAAGTGCTCCTGTTTTCTGACTGATGAAGATATCTGTGTCCCTCAAAAACCTTCATACCATTTATCTGACAAAAGTTGCGTCTGTATAAGACAAGTTCTTATTACGTTTCTCTTTCATTTCACTCTATGTGACATTTCCTCAGTTTGATGCTTTCTGGAGGCATTAAATTATAATGTACATAATACTAGCCTTGTTGAGTGTATTGCCTGAGGATGATGAGATCTGTTGAGAAGCTAGCTGAGGATGACTGACCTATCGCAATATAGTTTGGTATGAAAAACAGTGAAATTGACAAAACAGGGCATAAAGGTTAGCTCTTATTATTAATGAGAAATAGATGCCAAATCATGCTAACTGCAGTGATATAGATACCCCTTTACCCAGAACATTGGAGAAAAACAATTTAAATTTCATTGCAAAGAAAAGATATATTGATGAGTGGAAAATACCTAAAATATGTTAAATTGCAGGACAATTTAAGGTATATTGTGGAAAAAACATTTAAGGAAGAGCATAAACATGGAAGAGTGTTCCATGCATGTTGGGGGTGCTGGACTACACTAGATCATCCCATTTTCTTATTAAATGAATATGACGTTTAGTTCACACAATAGAATGGAAAACATTGAGATCAAAATAGTAAAGGTAGCACAATCACCATCTTACCACTCTTTCTCAACAAGTCTGTGCCTTATTACCTTTCCTTTTTTTTCCTCCTCCCTGCACCATCCTAAAGACAAAGTGGTTATTAAGTAAGAAAGTGGGTGTATTTTGCAAGCTTTTAAAAAAGGATCCATCACTGCAAAACATGTCCACCCCCATTTTGTACTCCTCTCATCCATCTTGCTCTATTTTAGTCTTCTTAAGAAACCTATTACCATGGCATCAAAGCACTGAAACCTCCTCCACAACCAACCTGCTTTAGACATCTTCTGCCCTAATTCAAGAGTTCTATGTTGTTCAACAAAAAACCCTAACTCCTGTTTTTTTCCCCATCCTGTCTTCCTGCTGTTAAATTTGTATGCATCCCCCATTTTTTCTTTCAGCCTTTTCCAGGTGCTTCTTTTGCTGTCATACAGCAAGGAACATATTCTAAAAGTGTTTTATGAAACTGAAGATAAATGGATGACATTAACCTAGGCTTAGCATCCTTTCAGATACTTCTAAATGCTAAGATACATTTTTAAGAATATATTTTTTGTTAAAAAAGGGACCATCCATTGTATATCCAGTTCCACTGCTTTGCTTAGCTCAACCGGCTCCATAACTGTTTGACTGTTCCACCAACGTGTTTAATTCAATATGTTTAGAGGACTGGAGAACATTGCATTACCACCTGCTTGTTGATTAGCAGGTAGGTTGCTCAGGAGAAAGATTGCATGAAACAACATCAGGAACATCAATTTTGAGTCTCTGTGTGTGTGTTTGTGTGTGTGTGTGTAGGGGGGGGGGAAGGGAAGTATACTCAAAACTGGTGCTTGCATGAATGGAAATGAAAGTAATATTCTGCAATAGGAAAGGCTGGATTAGTCAGAATTATCTGCAGCTGAGAGCCTAAACTGGATTGTGCTATCTATTATGGAAGGAGACTAAATCAGGTGAGAACCTGAACTGCACATATCAGTGTCAGAGAAGAAAGTGCTGACAACCCTGAAAATACCAGTCTAACTGGTTGGAGGTGTGTTATGTAGAGACAGACAAAGTAAACTTTTCAGACAAGGAAAAGTGATAAAAGTGCACAGTCATCCACTTCTCTAACATCTGTTGCTCCTTGTGGTCAATGGATTTATGGATGCAGAAAGCGTGCGCGTGCAAAATTGAAACCCAACATTCCAACACAGTATAGCACAGAGATCCCATGACTTCACAGATGAGCAGGACAACGCCAGGTCCATGGGAGGAACTGCACAGCAAATCTGTCAGAAGCAGGTTGAAAGCTGCAAAATGGACATGCTTTTAGGTACCGGTTTCATGGCCACAACATTATTCTTTGTCTCCTGTGGACATTATCCATACACATCAGAAATGTTTAAATCAATCAACTGATTGATTAGTGGTGTTTTTTACCTGCATTCATTAGAAATGAGGCCAAACCTGCTAGTGCTATTTACTGTGGGAGAGTGGCTAGTGCTGAGGTTGAGAGCTGATTTCCTCAGAAATTTGCCATATAATCTCTTTGAATGTATTTTAGCCAAGCCTGCTGCAAATCCTTCCACTAGCAAAGTCTTTAAGGAGCTTCTGCCATTGGCACACTGGCTGAGGAATTCTGGGAGTTGAAGTCCACAAGTCATAAAAGGGCCAAGTTTGAAGACCCCTATTCTAGTAGAAGACAAGAACAGCTTCAGTGGTTGTATTCAGAACCCATAGTCACATAGCTATGAGGGGGTATCACATTGTACAAAAATAATGGTAAGATAACAATTTAAAGGATAACTGTTGAACTCAATGGCAATGAATTCCTTGGTCCCGAGATTTCTTTAGCTTGGTAAACCGCAATCCACTCCCAGACAACACACGCCAGATGGTTCTCTTCTCTGCAACCAACATGTACTGGATAGTCTTCCTGTGTGAAAAATATAGCTTCTCAAGGGGCTCATTTGCCAAGCTATCAAAATCCTCTGCCTTCTTTTCTTTACCTCTTATTCACAAGTGGTCATTCTGTCTTCCTTGATTGAAAGCCTTTCCTCTTACCTCTCTTTATCTTCTTAAGATGTTTCTTAGGAGTAAACTTTCCGTCTCTCCCTTAACTTGAAAATTTTGATTCATCTTTTTCTTTCTTCAATACTTCCAGGTTAATTTCTGCTCTTGTCCTTTCTTCCTCTTTGTTTAATTGTCAGAGTGTAATAGAATTATCTTGTAACTCACAACTTCACAGCTTATAGCCTTTCCCAAACCTGAAGTTTTGTTATTCTCAATTCTTTGGAGAAAACCTCCTCCTTTTTTTGGGTGGTTTGATTTTCTGAAATTCTGATTTTCTCACAGATTCTACACTATCTGCCTACAAGCTCCTTATCTCTTCAATTGTATTCCTATTTATCTTAACATCTGAGCAGCCTGTTCCTTCTTCAGACTCCTTTTAGTTTCATCACCTTGCAATAAGAATTTTAGCACCCAATTAATTTTCTAGCTTCTTATGGCAAATCTCTATAATCTGTCTGAGATTTATTCATTTTCCAACTCTACAGATACTCTCTGAGCTGCATATACTTGACAAATATGTCCTGACTACAACTATTTTGTTTCTGTGTTCCCACAATGTTGACTTCATCTTGTCATTAGATCATGAATTAGACAGGCCAAAGTTGTTTTTAGCTGAACTAAGATTATAGTTCTGTCACTGTCCAAGGGCAGTCACAGATGTGTTAGGGGTTGACACCCATTATTTGGAGGATAGTCAGGAGACTACTAACACTTGAATCAGAGACAATAGAAGCAGGCTAGGGTATGGAAAGGAGGACACCCAATTTCATGCTGGCCTCATTTTCTCCCAACTCAAGAGGTGGGGAGCCCTTAAACTCACTCGTAGGGAGAGACCCTATGACTTGTTTTCATGCTAAAAATAGATGCTGCATTAGTGCAGTGGCAGAAAAAGAAAATGTGACCAAGGTTCTTGTGGGCCACATTGTTCCTATCCCCAAAAAATTGTTTAGGTGAAGGCAACAGTTAAAACACATGTAATTTGTTTATCCAAACTAGATATCTTAAATTATTTAAATTCAACTGATTTTTGCATATTTGTTCCTTGATATTCTAGAAAATATTGGCCTCAAAATTAAAGATCCTGAATTATATTAGTTAGCATTTGAGATATTTATCTAACAGCCAAGATGGCTAGCATTGGATTTGTAGTGATTTTTTGGCTAGCCATGCTTGGTGTTTATGTTTTTATCTTTGCTTTAAGAGTTCCCAAAGTACCTGCCATTTGAGGGAGCTTACAGTAGTTTCTTAACATTCTGAAAACTAAATTCTCAGGGGCTTCTTTGAAATCTCTTAGCAAGCCTGGATAAACTATGGTCACAGAGAAAACTTAACATGGTTCTTTTTCATTGTTTTATTTTAACCCTCCATCTTACTGTAAGAATGGTTCTGGTGATACTTTTCTGCTTTGTACTACAACTAGAGGCTAATTTTGACAAATTGTTACTTTATTATGCTTGGATGGATTTCTTGAAGGCCTTAAAATGTCTCCTGTCTCATTAATTTCCCTCTTTCTATTTGGAGCTGAAGTTGAACCACCTTTCACTTGTTTAAGCATTAAGGATGCCTCTTTGTGGAATTTAGGAGCAAAGTGGCTGAGACCATGTGATGTAAATGGATGGGTCTGGGATATTCCGTTTTCTTTCATTTCAGGAATGGAATATTTCTGCAGAAAAGAACATTTTTTGGGGGGTGAAAACCTTGTCATGTATTAAATTTTGGTGGTGGAACTGGAGGATGACAAAAATACATTTAGTGAGCTAAGGACTACAAGTTACCCATCCTGCTGTCAAGCCAATACAATTAGTCTTTGTTTAATGACCACAGTGGTGACCAGCAAATCTGCCAGACGACACATCACTTGACCAGAACTGGTTTACAATGTCATTTCCACTGTAGTCATTAAGCAAATAACCCTTGATTGTCCAGTGAGACATATGTGACTGCAACTTGCAATTTTACTGCCAGCTTCTCCATTGTCTCTGATAGTTGGAAGGCAGCTGTGAGGCAGAAGGCAAATTGTGATCCTGTGACTGCAGGATGCCACATAAGTTGTAAATGCACCACAATATGAGTGGCATATAAATTTGGTAAATACATAAATAGCCCCCAACTGCAAAGCAGCCAAATACTGAGACTTGCTGCCACAGTTATTATATAAGGCACCAGGCTAGAAAATGGGAGATCCTGAACCATGGTGATGCAGTGTTTAGAATGCAGTATTGCAAGCAAACTCTGTCCACAACCTAGAGTTCAATCCTGACCAGTTCAAGGTTGACTCAGACTTCCATCCTTCCAAGGTTGATAAAATGAGGACTAGATTGTTGGGGGTAATATGTTGACATGGTAGAAAGCCTAGAGAGGGCAGAGAGTACTATGAAGCAAGGGTCCTCAACCTATGGTCCACGGCCCACTACTGGGCTGTGGCCAACTGGATCATGCTATAGTGCCCATGACCCCATTTGTGCATGGACAAGTTGCGCATGTGCACATGGCTAGCAACAGCGGTGGCTAGCGCCTGCATGCCTGCACAAATGGGGCTGCTAGTGCCATGCAGGTTACATGGCCTGTTTGTGCATGCGCGTGGCACTAGCAGCAGTAGCGGCTACCCCCGGTGTGCATGCATAAACAGGGCCGCAAATGGCAAATGATGGCAATCAAACCATTCCAGATAGCTGCTGTACCTTCTAGCTTCATGTGTATGGCAGTTGAGTAAATGTACAGTTGAGGTAGGCAGTGGGTTTAGCCTTTATATGAGCCAGGGCACTGGCCCTGAACAGCTGCTTCTGTTGGATTGGAAAGGTTTTCCTTTGTTTTCAAATAATTCCTTTGGAAAATAATTACAGCAGCAAATAATGAGCTAAAGCTTTCTCTATGCCAAGGCTCCTGCTGCTTAAAAGTAAGTAATCACAAGCTGGTCATGGTTTTGTGTCAAGGCTGTCAGATCTTTGGCCCAGGAGTCTCGCTGGATGCAGCCAAACTGTCCCTCTGGCTCTGCAAACCCCTTTGTCATCAAATCAGCCACCTCCGGTTTTTCAAAACAGGCACATTAATGTAAATGGATGAAAATTGTTTCTCCCCCCTCTTTCTCTGTTCCCTATTGCCTCCCCCAGGCTCTGATATGCGAGCCCCAGTTTTTCACTTTTCTGGTTCGTTTTTACAGCTGGCATCTTCCCACCACTGTTTTCAGTGAGTATAGCAATCGCCAGCAACTTCATCTACACATTCTCAAGCGATGGTTATTTTTGACACAAGTGTGTCTCAGGAATGTGTATTTGTGTTCCTACAAGGAAGGCATAAATAGACACCTCCCACTCACCCCCACCTCCCAACTAATGATGCCTTCTCAGAAGGATACAGTTTTAGAAAAGAGTTCAGTTAGGTCAAACTCAATTTCATTAAGGGTTGCATCAGCATTGCAGTTTCCCTCGAGGTGTGTGTGTGGGGCCAGGGTGGGTGTGGCCTACTAGGTGGGTGTGGATGGAGTGGGTGTGGCCTACTGGGTGGGTGTGGCCAGCTCTACATCATTCGCATCAAGGGTGCCTGTGCGGGCCTGGGCAGGAGTGGATAGATCTGAGGGTCTCTGGCAGAAGGGGGTGGGACCAGAGCAAGTGCCAAGGCATGATCCACTGGATGAGCCTCACTATTCCTCTCAGGCCATGAAGGGGGGGGGGCTTATGGAGCTAAGACTGAATGCGTTTCAGCATAGAGGGCCACCACAAAATTGTACATTGGCTCCCGGCTGGCCTGGGCCAGGGCCAAGGCAGTGGGGGCTGTTCCCTCACTGTTTCCAGGATGGCTTTGCGGGCCACATGAAACCACTTTGTGGGGCGCATCCAGCCCCCGGACCTTGTGTTTGACATGTCTCAGTTAAGTGATTAGATGCTATTGTGTAAGGCATGCTTATCCTTCACCTGTTCAGGAATGTCTTTGTGATCAGTATGTTTTAAAAGAGGTTAATATATTCCTCTTTCAGAATGTCTACTAGTCATTGAATCAGATTAGAAGTGATACTTTTCGTACCAATAGTGATGCTTTGTTTTTGTTTTTTTCCTTACAGAATTAAACACCAGGCATGCCCTGATATGGACTGGCACATTAAAAGGGAGGAAATGAATGGCAGCTTCTGGCCTCTGTGCCTGCAATACAAACTACTTCTCTCTGCTTTGGAAGGAACTTCTGGATCATATGAAACTGCTTCCTATGCACTATGTTGATTGCTTATTTTTTTATTGTAATTTTATTAAAATGTATTAAAGTAAAAACATAAAAACTAATACAAACTAAAAAAAATGAAAGAAAAAATAGGGAAGGAAAAAAAATTAAGACAATAGTAAAGAAGAAGAAAAGAACTATATAAAGAAATGACTTCCTCCTTCATCACAAATATAAACTCTTTTAATAGCTTATCCCCTAATTTTAAAATATAACAAATCATCTCTTTCCCCCATATCCATATAATAATAATAATAATAATAATAATAATAATAATTTGGAAGGGAACTTGGAGGTCATCTAGTCCAACCCCCTGCTCAGGCAAGAAACCCTATATCATTTCAGACAAATGGCTGTCCAGTTTCTTCTTAAAAACTTCCAGTGTTGGAGCATTCACCGCTTCTGGAGGCAGGTTGTTCC
This sequence comes from Crotalus tigris, assembly GCF_016545835.1. NCBI lineage: Eukaryota > Metazoa > Chordata > Lepidosauria > Squamata > Viperidae > Crotalus > Crotalus tigris. Next base: position 2,444,949 of record NW_024096478.1, on the reverse strand, counting down.
ACTGGTTAATTGTTCTAACTGTCAGGAAGTTTCTCCTTAGTTCTAGGTTGCTTCTCTCCTTGATTAGTTTCCACCCGCTGTTTCTTGTCCTGCCTTCAGGTGCTTTGGAAAATAGCTTGACTCCCTCTTCTTTGTAGCAGCCCCTGAGATTATTTAGAAACAAATCCTTATTTAGAAAAAATCGTTAAAGCCTCATTGTTCAGTTCCAGTCAGCAAAAGTTCCCTAAGAGTTATCATAGATATCAATCTACCTATTTTAACCTTGATCAAATAACCCAACTTCATACTCCTTCCTTTTAATCTTGATCTTCAATCTCTTCAAATAATGTCCTAGAATTAATTTTCATTTTTTCATTGTCCCTTCGCAAACAATTCCTCAAAGCTTTGACAAATGTCTTTTGTAAATCCAATTTAAGAAAGTTATCCAGGTGACTCTTTTGGTTGGTTATTTGTATATCCTTTTTAATTATTAAAAACCCTAGCTGTTTTGTTTTGTATGCCCAATGTAGCATCCAGTGTAGTATCATTCTTGAAGCTTGTCATATTAAAATCCATTTTCAGATCAATCTCAGTTTTTCTGGTAAAACCTATTCCACTTCCATAATATCTTTTAAACACAGTCTATGTATAGAGGCAGATGCTCTTAAAATTAATTTCTGGATCCATTGTTCAAAAATACCCTTGAATATGTCCAATGTTAAAATATTTTCCTTCATTCTGTATTCATGTCAAATTTAAGTGTCCTCTTCCATTAACTAGCTTCCCCCCCTTCTCCTCCTTCCTTAGGGTTTTCTTTAATTTTTATTTTTATTCTGTCTTTTTTTTTCACATAGACTCCAAGGTGATGAACATACCTAATATTCCTTCCCCTTCCTATTTTCTACACAACCACCACCCTGTGAGTTGAGTTGGATTGAGATTGACTTCATTCCACTATGGTTGTTGGCTCTGCTTCACATCGCCATTTCTTCACCAGTAGTAGTTTGGCAGTGCATTAAGTTGATGGCTTCCAAAGCTAAACCTGCTCTGTCGAAGGACTTTTCCCATGGAGTTTCGTTCATGTTTCTAAAGAAAGGCAAGTTTTATGAAATGGTTTGGAGGAAAGAAAACTGAAATGGGCCCAGAGTTGCATACATATCTAACAACCCTGATGCAATACCCAAGAACAGGAAATAGCATAAGTATGTAGACTTATACAAGAAAAAGGGCACTCACTCATTGTACCGTAGCTCTTTGCAGGCATTACTCAAACCTTCTATAATATAAGGATGAATTGGAATTTGTCCTGTGAGCTGGGGGGGGGAGGGGGTCAACACATAGGAACCCTAATAGCAGAGATTGTAGTTATCTGGAACCCAAGACTCATAGAGCTTTATGCAGTGTTCCCTTGTCTTCTAGAGATGTCCACGTTTAGAGAGATAGCACTTGTAGACAGATACCATGTATAAAATCATGAGGTGGGAGCTGTTTTGCCTCTGTTTGCACATCCTATGATGTGTTTTAGGTAGTGCATTCTGGTAACTCCAGAATGAGCTGGAAACAGGGAAGATTATTAGGACTATGAGTTTTAATGAATCAAGAGAGTTGTGCTTAAACCTCACCTCACTGGAACTCCATGGTCCAACCATTTTTATAGGTTAATCTATCTCACACCTGGGAAGAAACTCTTCTGTACACCAGCATGTGTGTCTAGGAAAAAAGGATAAAATGAAGCACCAAAACTGCTATTCAACAGGGAGAAGAACTCGTCTCAAGCCACATTAGAGGTCTTCAGGCAGCAAAATAACTCACCCCTCCCTAATATGCTGATAATATGTCCTCTTTTTTTATCTAGTAGCCTGGGGTGCAGCTTTTTTTTTTTTTTTTGCTTCCTTAGAATGCAAATTAAAGTATTTTTTTCCCCAGGTGTGAATTGGTCTGGAATCAAATATTAATCTCTTGATTTGCCTGTATTTTGCTGTATTTATGAAGTACCGGAATATTTTCTTACTTTTCATACAATTAGAGGCAGTTAGTGTAGGTTCTAGAAGATTACATTATTTTGCCCTTGGCAAGAAATCATGATGAACATGCATTTGTTCTTGAAAACTTTCCTTATACTGTACACTAGTTACAGACATTCAATGTTGCATTAGTTTCATTGGGTCTATGCAATCATCCACAACTATTAGCTCCAACATTTATTGAAATGACACTGCAGGAGCAATGACAACACTTGCTCTTTTACTTCAGGCTAGTTTGCACAACCTTTGAACTAATAAAGGGAACAAAATCAAGCTGCATATATAGCGCTACTCTAAACCAGGGCTTTTCAATCTTTTCACCCATTGTACCACTTTTAGGATATGGCAACATTCGAGTACCACCAGCCACCTAACAAGGTGTTAAAAACTTGATGACCAAAAAAAAAAAAAAAGGAAAAAAGTGATAAAGTACAGATATTCCTCAACTTACAACAGTTTGCTTAGTGACTGTTCAAAGTTACAATGGCACTGAAAAAAGTGCCCAAGGCACAGCTGAGCAAGACACCTGCCTGCCCGCTCAGCAGCGCTCTTCCTCTGTCTGAGGTTTTCATTGTTGTGAGCATTTCTGTTGAGGATTGGCAGCAGGGGTGGAGTGGGGGGTGTTTGGTTTTTATTCCCCCTGTCTACTGGGTGGTTGCAGCAGGTTTTGGTCACTTCACATGACCCTGGGACACGATGACCTTCATAAATATGAATCAGTTGCCAAGCATCTGAAGGTAAATCACAAGACCCTGGAAATGCTGCAACATTCCAGCTGATCGGCGCTTCTTCTGGGCTCAGCAGAAGCACCAGGATCAGCCCCAAGCTCCAGCTGGAGCCTGGCACTGATCCTGTGCTTCCACTGAGTCCTGACAGCCCTGCAGCTCCAGCCATCTCTCACTCAGGCTTGTGCAGTGCTGCCACTGGTTCAGCTCATTCCCCCACCCCCACTACCACTTTTCTAGGATGGTCACGTATCACCTGCCAGGTGCCAATGTACCACAGGTGGTACCCGTACCACTGGTTGAAAAGCCCTGTTCTAAATATCAGTCACAGCTAGTTAATGCGATAGAATTCTGATCCTGTTTATTGCTGAGGCTAGGTAGTCAGAAAGAATCTGAAAAGTCGGTCTTAATCAGTCACTGTGTGTCAGAGAGCCTGCATGCAGGGAGAAGGAAAGACTCATAGGTCCTTCTGTTAAGTGAGAATTGCTCAGTGGGTTTATCTCATTACCTCCCTTGGAGATAATGTTTTCAAAGCCGAGAATGATTTTTCATTTCTAAAAAAATAAAATAAAAAATAAGCATTCTGAATTCTAACGTAAATGGAAAGTGCAAATGAAAACATTAAGTTATAAGAAAGATGTGATAGCTCAGCTTCAAAAGAAGTAAGGGAAGGATGGTGATTAAACCATGCTTAGAAACTGGTCAGAATACAAAGCAAAACAAAGCAAAGCAAAGCAAAAATCTCTTTGTTCTTGTTCACTAATGAATTGTGGAGGATTTGAACTTAGAGCAATATGGATTTTGAATAGCCTTGTGCTCCTAGTCCTTTATTATTATTATTTAGATCTAACAGTGATAATAGAATTGACACTACAGTTGGGATAGTTTTTGCATCTGAAGAACACTGCAGGCTCATGTAGCAATGAAATTTACTTCTGAGCCATGTAAAACAAGAACTTCCCATGATGTTGGTGAGATCTTGTAATCATCATGAGATGATAAAGAGTCCTAAAGAAGCTGAGCCCATTGGTAAAACGGTAACATTTTAAAAGGTGTTAGCAGATTGGACCTAGAACCTGTCTCCCATCTGGTTGCTGATCTTTTTTCTTTCTTACAAACAATGAATAATAGTACATGTCCGAAACATAGCCCATTAAATAAGGTTAAACTTCTCAGTTCTCAGAGGTGCTATTATAATTCTTTTTTGTAGGAAAGGTCAGGTGACCAGCTTGGCTAGAAAGGTCCAGTGGTGAGGTCTTGTGCTGTGGCATTCTCTTCTGATGAACTGAACTAGATACAATGCGATGGGAATACAAAGCTGATATTTCAGGGCTCTTGATGTTTGATTCTGGCTGTATTGCTTCTGTAATCATTCCTTGTTCAGGTTTGCCATTGGAGAGGTTCACTGAAGATACAGAATTATCTCTCTTGGACGGTGGTGGGCTGTAGTTTTGAAATCGCACTGTTTTCACTTGCTGAAAATAGAATAAAGAAATCTGGAGTTAATTTACTCCCAGAAGGCTTGCAGAAACATTGCTTTGCCACTGTATAAAACATACCCCAAACAGGCAAACTAAATTCTGTTTTACAATTTCCCCAGCAAAATGGGAAAAGACAAGTTACCTTACCTCTCTCATAAAATATCATTGTGTGTAATACTTTTAGCATATTGGACAGAATTTTGGAAAGGTGAGCTAATGGTTGTATCTACAGAAGTAGCCTTGTTTTGGAATGTTTTTGTAAAGGAGCAACATTTCTGAGACATACATTATGTGAGTCTTCCACACAACTATTGAGCCATTTACAGCTGAATTATAACGAGAGAAATCAGTAGCTGAGAGAAACCTTCTTTACATGGAATAGAAACTGTGCTGTGGATTGGGAAGTAGAGATGACTAACTCTTAAGTAAATTTATGTAAGATCATTCTTTTGATTTAATATGAAAGTAAAATCAGTCTACCCTATAATGTTATAATGATAATCTGAAATATTATTTGCGAAGTTAACTGAATTTGAAATAATACTATGTACATAATCATTGTTATAGTACTAATTTAGTAATAACCACTTATAAATGATGTTTATTAATGCCAGTTAACTTCAGCCTTGAACATATTTAATGCCAAAGTATAATCTTCAGGAATAAGGGCAATTTCATGCGTGTTAGGAGAACAGACTGTGTGGTGTACACTTGATGCTGTTATTGAAAAAAATAAGGTAGAGTATCTATCTACTTGAGAACTGCTTCCTGAAAAATTATGAATGATGATGAATTTTTAATATGGTAGAAGAAGAGAAATCATTAGATATCAGGGAAACATGTTAATTATATTTAATTTAAATTTAGACTTTTTCCAGTAGGCCAAATGTGGCTTTTGGTCTGAAAACTTTAATGCATATCACTATTCTCACAGAATTGCCAATAGTTTGTATTCTCTTAACATATGACAACTATAACTGTATCACTAGACGAATAAACCCTATTGTTACCTTCTCAGTGGTGTTTTTGAGGGTGTCTGGTTTCACCAGAATGGAAGGTGGAGCAGAAGCAGGTGGTTTCACAGCTAGTTCATTCTTTGGTACTTCACTGGTATCCAAAACGACCGAGCTACATACAGAAGGAGCTCTGCTGTTTCCGCTTCGGGGCAATAGCACTAAGGAAGAATTATGAGAGGCGCTCAGTTTGATTCCTGTGTCAGCTGTGCCAACTCCTCGGGGCAAAGAGGAAATAGATTGATATATTGGTGTTTGTTGAGATCGTGCTGGAGTTGGAGGATGTCGCTGAAGAGAGCTGGTTAAAGGAATAAGGGCTCCTGGTTGCAAAGGTTTCTGTAAAGATCCACCTAGAAGACAAACAATTAAAGAGAGGAGGGTTAAGATAACAATAACAACAAACCACCTTGTTGAGAATTCATATTATGAGAATTCATATTAAAAAGGGTGAGAGAAATTCATTGAATTGCAGGGTTTAACTGAATTCTAGAGTTTGGGTGGATCACACTATGTGACATGCTACTAGAAGGTGAAGAGCTGTTAGGAAACTACAAGGGTGAGCTAACACTGTAGCAGAGTACATGGTTTACATGAAGTATGTTCTAAGCTCATTTTCTCCTAAACTAATGAACCCCAGGAGGCAGATTAATCTGTGTTCCTCCAGTTCCATTGGCTACTAGGAAAATGATATGACTCACAGGTTCAACTCATTTTTCCTTTTGCCCTTTATGCTTAGTGTTCAGTAATCTAGACCAGAGATCCCCAATCCCTAGTCTGTGGCTCAGTTCCAGTCCACAGCCCAATGGAAACTGGAATGTGCAAATGGCACACGAGCACAAATGTGTGAAGCTGCATTTGTGCAAACGGCACATGTGCACACAAAACTACCCCCTCTCCTCCCCCGCTGCTGCCAGTCCATAGAACTGGAAAGGTTGGGGACCGCTGGTTTAGATTTTACATGAAAAATATTTACTGGGACCCCTAACAAGTCAGAGGGGACAGCACTGGACTAAGCTGAACAACAGTCTGACAGAGAGGAAGACATGCCTGTATATTACTCTCTTCTTTTTAAATACCTACTCAAACTCGAGCTTTGGCAGAAATTTTGTTTAAAGTTTGAATTGAAATAAATACTCAGCATGTGCCTTGGAGCTTGCATATATTCACCCAATTAAAGTTGTATTTGTCTTTCTTTTCTCACTAAGGATTTTTTTTTTTTTATGATTGAAGCACAGACATGTTTTTCTAACTATGTACTTTGTAAATGGGACCATGGAATTTGCTTCACTTCATTGCTCACTTCATTTCTTTTATTTGCAGAAACCACACTGGTATCATCACTCGTAGTTTTTGTCACTAGCCTTTTTTTTTCTTTTTGCATTGTCATTTGGCTGCAGCAGATTGATTAAATAAAGCAGCTATTGGGAACAATTAAGTGTTACCTGTACTATGCTGCTCTGTGGCAGAATGTAGAAAAATTGTGACCTACTCATAGGTTCCAACCTTGATGTTTCCTTGTGACTTTCCCAATTTTTCCTTTGAATGCCCAAATGAATGACAAATGCCCAAAGTATTAGGAATAAAGAAGACAGAAGAGAGTATTTACTGCTCAGATGCCAACAAAGGCCCCTGAATAGCCCACCAATTCCCAAATAGAAACAAGTGTATAGAGAGAAGTTTTTAATAAGAGTCTCATTTGCACTCTTTGTGCATTTAATTTGGAATGAATGAAGACTGAACCGAATGGATTCTAAGCATTTCGTTTGCTCTAAAACAAATGTGTATAATGGTCTATAAACTACCATGTTCATTTACAATGCCTAATAATGGTTACTATTTTCCTCTTAGCTCATTTTTGTGCCTAGCAGAATGCTTTCTGCCAATATAATTCTATAGTAATTCTACATAAATATTGTTTCAGACTGAACACTGACCTCATTCAGTTTCCGAGAACTATATAGTATCAGATTTTTAAAGCTGCTTCCAACACTTATTTTATCCTTTCAGTCTCTAAACAAAGACCCTGAGCATAGCAGGGAGAGGTAGAATTTTTACTTGATTTCTCCCCTCATAAAAATTTATCTGCCACAGAGTGTCTAAACATTTGATCCTCCTACCCTTTTTAGATCTTCCAGACACTGTATAAATACATCCTTGCCTTTAGTAGGGCTGAGGTCTGATCCAGCTTATTATGTTTACTACATCCATCCCGAGTTTTAGTGTATAATTAAAGATTTCTAGTCATATCTCTGCCTTTGGGGAACAGGCCCACTTGTTTGTTTCTCATGCTAGGACTTACTCTTCTTATTGCTACTCCGTCCTCTTCTCAGTGATGGTGTGTGCACTGAAGCGCTGGGCAAAGAGAGATTCCTGACAGGTGAAGTCAGAGATTTTAAAGGTCTGCTTTGCCCTGGACGGTGCCCTGGAATGCTTCCCTGGGATGAAAGTGAGGAAGTGGATAATGTCCAAGTTGCATAAAGGGAGGGCATCTTTGAATCCGAGAAGCTGGAGGATTTTCTGTTTGTTCAGGAGAGCAAAAGAAGAGGGAGAGAGGTGGCTCATTAGAAGCAGATATCTTTCAGGTCATTACATAGGAAACATATGTTACAGTTCAGATTCAGGAATTTTATTTACTTTTTCATTAGAAAAATAAAAACAAAATGCAGATAGTCCACTTCAGCAAATATTTGTACATTCTGAACCAAAATATCCTTGCAGATTATTTTAATCTTGCATTTAATTTTTTTTAAATATTTTTTTCCACCCATTACACTTCCAGACATTGAGAATTGTAATGTTAATGTTGCAGGTTCTGCATTTCTACAAAGCAAACTAAAACATGATGACTCATCTTCTAATGATATATAGCTCATGCCTATTATAATTACTTCTACCCAGCTATGAATATTTGAAGTACTATGGTATGTGAAATATCTGACTCCCACAGAAAGTGAGCCATTTTGTTCTGACCTTACTAGTAAGGTTTTGATTATTTTCTGAGGTATCTAGTAAGATAAGGTTGGATCATCTGGAAGTTGAATCATGGCAACTATATGTCCTCCAGAGAGGTTTTATTTCTCACCTAATCTGGATAGGCTTACTGACCCACCTAAGGTAAAGGAGTCAGGAGTTGGAACATTTATATACCAACATTTTTCTGCCTACTCACCTAACAAGCCCATCCGGATTAGGAGGACATCTATGGGGTCCTTTAACCAACTTGCTCAACTTGAAGAAGCTACTTGGATAAGCAACAAAATATTTTGAACCAACAAGAAGTTCAGTAGCGATGACTCAACTTCCAGACCACTCTACCTGGATGACTGAGAATCTTCATCAACATAAGATTAGATCACTTCTTAAGAGATCAAAGCAGCCTGCTTCAGCTTTTCAAATTCAAAACATTTTGCACAAATCAAATCCAGAAATATACAGTTCCATTCAGGCCTATCCCCACAGGCAGTTACTACTTTGGTAAATATTAGCAGCACAAATCCTTTGGCAGGGTAAACACATTCATTGTATGGGAATGCTTTCATGCTTCTGTGACTGACGAGTCTGCTAATTTGAATTAATCATATTTTAAGGTGTTTTTATTTTTAGCTTTTGGCTTTAGTCTACCATTGCTCTGCCTCATACAAATGTTTCTTCCTCTGTTTAGCCTATAAGCCAGCTGCAATGCTCCTCATTGAAAATCTGCAATTACTTGTACAATTTATTTTTCCCATTATGCGCGTATAAAATTAAAGGAAAGTCGTCCACTGGACTGGGTAGAAATGGGTAATGGGAGTGGTATCTGTGGTTCTGCTTTATAAGGCTGCAGGTATTCAAATGTGGGACGGGAGATGGATAATGACTGTGGATAGACAATTTATGTAATGATTCAGAATTACCAAAATTGTCCATTATTCAAGTAAATCACTTGGAAATAAAAATCAGTGGCGGGAAAGTGTTGCAAAGATAATAAGTATGTGCAAACATATATAGAGTTAATTTCATGTTTTCTAGATTATATGGAGAAATGTGTATGGGAACAGATACAAAAATTATTCAGTCTCCCAGAAAATAATATAACAAGGAAACCTGATAGATTTTTTTCAGTAGACAAAAATAGGTTTCCAAATTTCATGAGACGGACCCTTCAGCTGCAGTAGTTACCTATAAGAAAGAAGGATCAATTTGGTGATGGGGAGTGGTAAGCTTTGGAGGGGTTAATAAATGGTCAGGAAGAATGAGCTTGTGAAATCACCATGTCTAGAACTGTTCTTCAGCATAACTCACAATTTTCATGAGGACATTGTCCCTAAGGTAAAACCTGTAAGGACAGGGATGCTTCAAATATGCCAGAAAAAAAAGACAAAGAGGCACAAACAGGATATTAGTCAGAATCTTGCCTGGTTGTGGGAATGGACCATCCCTCACCCAAACAGACCGACTTTTTTTTTTTTTAGTAGTAGTAAGAACAATAAATGTTTCTAGAGGCCCACAAGCAGAACATATACTAATAACTGAAATGAAGATCCCTCTGGAGGAAGAACTATTTATATTCAAGGCAGTGGGTAGAACTGAAGAGCTGCTCAGCTAGCTAATTTTAAACAGTTACAGGAGATACTACCTGCTTATATCAGAACCTTTGCCCAAGGCCTGAGGCAGTTTAATTATGCTTGAACACAGCTTTGGAAGGGACAAACACATGCCTTGAATATAGAAATGAGTCTCCTATAAGCAATCTTCAGTCAATTTTCAGTTGTATATTATAAAAGGTATGACTAGCTTAATGCCATTTGGTATTTGATTCTTTAATGTAACCCCAATGGGAGCTTTGACAAAGTAGCTTTCAAGCTACATTAATTAAGCTTTGGTTTCAAGAAAAAAAAAGCATTAGGGATGAACAATTTAGGCTTGTTTCCTGAAAGGAGCATTCTTTATTGTTAAAATTTTAAGGTGAACCCCCCCCCCCTCAACAACCGACACTACTGTACCTCTGATGCCCAACTGGCAAAAACCGAACAGTTGTATCTACTGCTTATACTTAAAAAAGCTTATTGATGAAGCACCGAGGAAGCAAAGATCTTGAAAGACAAAAATCCACCAATTATTCTGTTTCTTACTTGTAATTCTATTTTCCAACTGTGGGTCCACCCCTTTTTCCTTCCAAAATTGTTGCAGTCCAATCTGATTGTTTCTTTGCTCATGTTTTTCCCCTGATGAGGCCAACAAGGTTGCAGAGCTCTTAAATTTGTTAAATTGTTGAGACTGCTAGCAATTTCTGCATGAGCAGAGTTGCTTTGATAACCTAAGTGGTCCTGATTTGCTGTGAACTTAAACCAGCAGCATTTGTGCTTCTTCTCAGGGAGAAAAGAAAAAAACATCACCTTGTAGTCCATTCTGATAACATTCCCATGACTAGTTTTTGCTTTGAAAAAAAAATATGGTTTAATCATGGGACAATGATTCATCACAATATTGAAGTTGTCAGTTTATTATGAACTTGGTTCAAAAGGATGATGCACAATATTAGTGTTCATAAGCAAAATACTTTATAAAACTGTTTCCAGTCTCCTGGGATCTGTGTTGGATTGTTCACTTTACTGGCCCCAAGGTGTGATTAGAGGCCATGTCATAATAAAATGTGCCTGAAAAATGAAGAATAGCTGGCTTTCCTCATTGGGAAGGAATTTAGTGTATATCAGCAAGCATAATTCTAGGCCCAAAGTGGCCTTGGTGTTTCCAGTTTAAATCGAGCAATTTAACATGATAAAACACAAGGGAAGAAATGTGTAAAATAATAACATGGTTAGTTAGGTAGCTGTTTGAGCATTCCACATCTCAAACCACAGACTAAAACCTGTCAATTTTTTTCACTGTTTACCTGCAGTTCATATGCTCAGGGATTACAATATTCAGTTATCCAAACATAACATAATAATCTCAAGAAACACCATTTTGAAGAATGACATATTATTCTCTCAGAATTAATATAGAGGCTTGAGAGATCCACTCAAACTCATTTGTTGTCTAGCTAATATGGTTGAGATGCACCATGAACAAGTATATCGTTTCTCCTCTATATTATCCATTCTGATCAAGGGGACTATGCACTAAAGAAAGCCACATTTTATTTAACAGATTTTGTTTTCATTTAAGAAGGTGCTCTCAACCTGTACCTATTTCTAACTTTATTTTATTTTATAACTGGTTCATTTGCATTTGTGTTTATAAATTTCAGCTTGTTGGGGAAATAGCCAAGTGATCTCTTATCATTAAGGAAAAGTTTACAAAAGAAGAGGGGAAGAGAAAGTCTGGAAGTTGTTTTGGATAAAACATAAAATAATCAACTTTGGATGTCTGAACTGAAATCCAGACATGCTTAAGATTAAGATCAAGAACCTCTAAATTGTGAGAATAGATTGCCTTGGCCCTCCTCAGAACTGACTTTTATCCATAAACTGAACACACAGTTTACCAAAATTGCTGGGAAGACCACTTATATTCCTTTGCAAATTATTGCTTTGATTTCTAAAAGAATGACAGAAAAAAAATATTCCCAAATTCAGATCTGGACTCATACATTTTGCTCAGCTATTTTGCTTTTCCCACCAAATCTAAAAGAAAACATCAAAAACTTTGCTGAAGCATTTATGGGAAGATGAGCTCAGTTTTACTCATCCCTAAATAGCTGAGTACATTATATTTTACTTTTCAGTTAATGGTGATTACTGGCAGATTACCTTACTTTTCAGTTAATGATGATTAAGAGGACACTTTTCAAGAACAGGCTGAGACTGGGAAGCAGCAACTCACCGAATGAGTAAACTGAAAATTCAGGAGTGGTGTAACTGGAGAATGCAAGGATTTTCCTTCCAATGCTGTTTTGCAATTATTTTCTTCATTAAAATAAACCTTTCCAACCTTTGATGTTCCTGCATCAAGGTTTCTTCTACATGTCTGTGAAGATTCATCCAGGTCATGGTTGTCCCAAAGATGCTTTTTCAGGAGGCAACTGGACTTTCTTGTTTTTCTTTGAAGATGTTTCTCTTCTCATCCAAGAAGCTTCTTCAACTCTGATCGGATGGTGGGGAATGGAAGGATTTATATTCCTTGCAGACAGCTGCTCATTTGCATTCTTTTAGAGAGTCGTTGGGGCCATTTGGAGGTCCAGTTGCCTTCTGAAAAAGCACCTTTGGGTTTCTTCTACATATTTCTTTACCACCTTGAATTATTTTATTTTTATTGATTCAATTTTTTAATATATATTTTATTGGCTTTTATAGGGATGGGGAGGGAATGAAATAGGTAGGGGTATAACATAGGGTAAAGAACAAAATTTTTATGGCCACTGATTTCAACCAAGTGATTCTTGTTTGCTTCAGTAACTCACTTTTTACTGAATAGTCAGGCCTGCTAAGCATTCTGAGATTAACCATTTCTATTTCCAGGAGAAAGAGAGTCTATTTTGAGCTGATTTCATATGAAAACAGAATATATTTAGGGCATTAGAGAATTTATCTCCACAGGTCTTCAGCTGCAGCTTCAGCTTTAGCTCTATTTTTTAATATATAAATATTTTATTAATTTACTAGTTTTACAGTCATAAGTACTTAATAACCAACATGTTGTCCTGGGTCCATTAGTAATTCAGTGGTACATATTAACTTCTTTAGTCTAGACCAACATATAAAGCTTTAGCTTTATACAGGATCTCAGGCATATTGTCACTTATACATCCATATCTAACATAAATATATGCAACAAGAAACTACAACAACTCAAGAGTTAATTTTTCAGAACTGCCAAAGATGAGAGAAATCTTTAAATTATAAAACTATTGTAAGAATAGTTTTCTCTGGTGAAATAAAACTGTGTAGAAAATACATTTTTATTGTCTCAATAGTCTAACTAACGGGTGGGGAACATGCAGTTTTGTAGATGTTTTATTATTCCTACTTAGCCTCACCACTAGGCCCTGTTAACTCAGAGTAGCCTAAAAGATAAGAGCCTCTGTGTTCATTAAGTTTGCTTTGATTTTTCTTTCAGCTAATTCAGGGAGAACGGGTCTGGTGCTTTTGTTGTTGAGTTGAGATATTGATTCCCACTCTCTGTAAAACTAGAGGGGGTGAGACAAAATTGGTGTGCTTTAGTTTATGCTCCACCCTTGTGGAATAACTTGCTTCCAGAGATCTTAATAGCCCTGTCCCTGATGAAACTCAGAAAGGCAAGCTTTTCTGCAAAGCTTTTAATTATTGTTAAGTATTTATGATTTCCGGAACTAAGCATGACTGCATCATATGGACATTAACACGCTTATGTAGTTATGTTTGAACTTAATTATTTAGTGATTTTATGTTTAATTTTGTAAGCAACTGAGAGTCCTTAGAGAGCAAGCAATATAGGGTATAAAATACTGTAAGTAAATAACTGAGTAAGGAAGGAAATAAAAAGTTTAGATGCATATATTAGATGGGACTCAGACTCAATTTAATTGAGAAGCCATTTTTTATAGCCAGATACTATACCTCTCAGAAGGCTATAACATGAAAGCAACATAATTCCCATAAGGTTCATCCATCTTGATCTGATATATTTTATTTATTTATTGTTGAATTTATACCTCGATTTTTTGCTTATTTCAGCATTCACAGTAGCTTACAATACAGAATACAGAAATAAGTTATCTCTGAACATGAAGGCTCTTATGTAAGCAAAATAACTAACTGGACTTGATAGACCAGTTTTTGTAACTAACTCTTAATACTCTGGATATTGTAAACAAGGCTTGGACATAAATGTTGCTTCTTCTCTTTCCCTTCCTGTTTCTTTTATTTCTTTTCCATTTTTATCACCTTTTTGATATTCCTTACCCTCACTGCTTTCTACTGGAGATTCTAGGGGACAGGATTTTGGAAAAAAAATCATAGGATAGTTAGTTAGAGATGATAGTTAGAGAAGATAGTCATAGTCTAGTTTTCATGGGGAAAAGTGGTGTGTTCATTTCCATAAATATAATAGTTCTTACTGAGTGTTCTGGTTATTTAGCTTAGAATGGCTTAAACAATAAATATGCTTCATTTTAAAAATATGTATTTCAAAAGTGTAAGTAAGGGCCAGGTTAACCAAGCCTTTGTGGGAGTTTCTACAGGTATTATGAAAACTTGCAATCTTATAAAAGGGAATAGTAATTTACTATTTCACCTTTTGGACTGAAATAATTGTAATGCCACTTCTATCCCTAGGATTGCCCTGAGTTCTGTCCTGAGCATTGCTCAACCATGACAGTAGTTCATGCATTTAAGAAAATGCACTATAATCTACTCCAGTTTATGGCATAAGAAATTTGTTAATTTTTAAGGTATCTTAAAAGCTTTTGTTAAAAAGTTTTCCTAATGTTTATTTAATCACCCACAAAAAAACACTGCATAGCAAATGCTGTAAAAAGGTTCACTGGCTGTGGATGCCTGCTCCTGGATCAGTTCCTCACTGTGGTATCCTGAGACCTCAATGCTTGTTTATTTGCATGCACACAAACAAAAACAAATTAGTCCTTCTGTGTGGCCTTATGTTGATCTACTATAACATTTTGTAGCAAATATATTGTTTCAATTAGTAAATCCATAGCTTTGATGTAATTATCCCTTTGAACAAGTAATTACATGTATAGTATCAATTATAAGCTATTCATTTAAAAATAAAATAAAAGAGAATCCAGGGTAGCAAAAAGACCAAGCTTTAGATGGTATTTCAGTATCATACAAACAACTGGCCTGTGACTGTTTTATACAAATTCTTTATAGAAATGTGTGCATCTGGCCATCATATACAAGTACATTTTTAGGTACTGTAGTTCAATGTTTATGTTACAGGAAAGGAAAAACACATATTATGATTAGGAGTTACAATATATAACTATTTTCCAGAGCCAGGAAAAAAAAGGGGGGGGGACTTAGAAGTCAAAGCTGATTTTTTGTTTCTTTTTGGCCAAAATAGTTCTAGGCAGATGCATTAAGGTTACACGTCACCAGGAGCTAAATTTTTGTAAGCAGCACTATCACCCAATCTTATTTGTTCATCTTAAACTAATTCAAGCCCATAGTGGCATTTTTTTTTCCTTCTATGGAAGAATCCCTCTCCAGATATTTCTGCTCCTTTCAACTACATCTCTCAATCTATAAATAGCATAGGTCAAACCTGAAAAATGGAGCAACATAATTGCTGGGGAAGATCCCGACTTTTCCTGTGATCAGTGACATTCCTTTTAGCCAACCTTCACGGTATTTCCCCAAAACACGAACACCTTCTCCTTTCTGCAGGCTGAGTTCTTCTGGACTGTGAGCTGTATAGGAGTGCAAAGCGACGGACCTAGTGAAACGTAAGGAATGAAAGTAAAGCAGCAGGCACTGGTTAAAAAAAAAATAGTTTCATTTATGCAACATAATGAGGCTATGACACAACACTCTGCTTTCAGGCCACACAAGGAGCTGTTGTGCCTTGTGCTAAACCAGAGCAGTGCATCTGAAGCTTCTTTATGTAACACTTCTGTTACACCATCTGGAATGCTCTGGTGAATATTGTATCAGATTTAAGAACAGACAACTTTTCAAGAATGCCAAATGGATCCCTTAGCAATATGTAGGGCATTTCTAAGTGTGTTGGTGTAACCAGCATGATGTATTCAATTCAAGATTAAGCTTTGGGCTAGGATCCTAGGTTGGAAAAAGAAAAACACAGACTGGAACAAAAGGAGTTAAACACCCATACACTTGCAGACAAAAAAGATCATCTTCCTTTGAACGCAGAATAATTGCACTGTTTATTAGCATCAGGAAATTACACATTAAAATTCAGCATCAGCTTTTTTGGGTTTTAGATCTGTCATCCAAATCCAAGTATTTCTTTGATACATGACATTGCAGTAATTAGCTGCACCAGCAAACAGAGAATTTTGTGGATCCTGTAGCTTAAAAGGCGTAATATTCACATGCTATTCCTAATGATTCTTCCTTTAAATTAAAAAGTTCTGTTTCTTCTGACAGTGAGCTTTATTTTTCATGTCAGTTGCTTGGAAGCTAATTTAACACATAAAGGTAGAGTAATTCTAGAATGATGTTTATCTCAGTTTTAACAAAATACTAGCAGAGCTTACTTATAGGAAGGGAGTTCACGGGTTTATTTTTTAAAAAATCCTTCTGATTATTGTCATTCTATGGCATTTTGGTCCAACCTTCATTCCAGACCATGTGCTGTAGTTGCTAGGCAATAGCATCTTCTGGCCCCACAAAAACGTTATCCTTAAGAAATTAATGAGGATTAAATGTACGTACATATTCAAAGACAGATGTTGCTGTAAGTGGGGAAGACTGACAATGGCTGTAGAATGCCCCATGGATTCAGGTTCCACGTAACAGGAAGGGCTGACCTGGAAAAGAAGAAATAATATTCAAAAGAAAGCCCTTTTAGTTTCCTTCCACAGGATGTTATGAAAGTAAAACCAAATGTCTTTCAAAGGGCTGGCAGAATTGATTCACCCTAGTCGAAGCTATAGTCCAGTGATGGCGAACCTTTTAGAGACCGAGTGCCCAAACTGCAACCCCAAATCCACTTATGCATCGTCGGGTGCTGGGTGGGCATGGCCCATTGGCTGGTTGTGGCCAATTGGGTGTGTGGCCCATTGGGTGGGCGTGGCTGCAGTGGTAACGGCAGACTGGGTGGGACTAAAAAATTCAATCAATCCCAACTTGATTGGGAATGATTGAATCCAATGAGCCGAGGTGGCGCAGCAGTTAGAACGCAGTACTGCAGGCCACTTTAGCTGACTGTGTTCAGCAGGTCAGCGGTTCAAATCTCACCAGCTCAAGGTTGACTCAGCCTTCCATCCTTCCGAGGACCCAGACTGTTGGGGGCAAATATATATATATACATTGCTTACTGGTGTACACCGCTTAGAGAGTGCTTGCACTTAAAGCGGTATATAAGTCTCATAAATAAATAAGTCTCATAAATAAACTTTTCAAGATCTTTTTTTTCCCCGCAAGAAGCTGAAATTGACTGATTGAACCTTTTTTTTTCTGCACACGGCAGCGGAGGCCTAAAGCGAAAAGGTTTTATAAAACCCAGCTGAAGGCCTAGGACTGGGGCAACGGTGCGCATGCCCACAGAGAGGGCTCTGAGTGCCGCCTCTGGCACCCGTGCCACAGGTTCACCACCACTGCCCTATACCAGTGATGGCAAACCTTTTAGAGACCGAGTGTCCAAACTGCAACCCCAAACCCACTTATGTATCGTCAAGTGCCGGGTGGGCATGGCCCGTTGGGTGAGTGTGGCTGTGGTGATAACGGTGGGACTAAAAAGTTCAATCAATCAATTCCAACTTTGCAAGATCTTTTTTTTCCCCCGCGAGAAGTTGAAATTGACTGATTGATTGAACCTTTTTTTTTTTTGCACACGGCAACAGAGGCCTAAAGCCAAAATGTTTTATAAAACCCAGCTGAAGGCCTAGGACTGGGGCAACGGCACGCATGGCCACAGAGAGGGCTCTGAGTGCCGCCTCTGGCACCCGTGCCATAGGTTCACCACCACTGCTATAGTCAGATGTCTCCAAGAAACTTTAAACATTTTATCATCTCTGCAGATTGGAACTGAAACAGAATAAGCAAGCCACCCCACAGATGTATCTCCCTGCAAGACTTCAGATATGGTATCCTTCTAGGTTCCTATCCTTCATCTACTCTGCTCAGTATATAGAAAGCTACTGGAGATGATGTGGTTATTAAGCACATCAGTGACTCTGATATATTGAATAAACCTTTGTGTATTGAATAAACAGCACTTGCTTACAACTGGGTTTTAGTTATATTCTTTTATAGATATTTATTTAATATATGGGGGCAACTCCTGGATTATCTGCGATGGTCCCCAAGGCCATACCTCAGAACCCCCAAGGACTTCTGGAACTTTCTGGGTCATACTTCTTAGCCTCTCCCCTTTTAAAGTTTTTTTTTTTAAAAAAAGGTGCCAAAGAGGCATCCTAAGATGTCTTAAGACATCTTCAAATGATGAGGGTGGAGAAACACTGGGCTGGTCATTTAATTTAACTTTGCTTTTTTAAAATGATAATAATAATTCTTTGTGTAATGACACACACTGCTTTGATTTTTTTATATATAATTATTAAGGTTTTAAACAAAAAAACTCACAGAAAATCAGTAGTCAAGAGAGGGAATAGAAAACTGCAGGGACTTGTCCAGGCAGTCTCCAAGAATTGGACACAAATGAACAGAAGAAAAAAAGAGTTTAGTTTACATCAAAAATTGTTGTTGTTAGATGCAAAGTTGTGTCTGACCCATCACAACCCCATGGACAACGTTCCTCCAGGCCTTCCTGTCCTCTATGATCTTCTGGAGTCCATTTAAGCTCAAGCCTACTGCTTCAGTGACTCCATCCAGCCACCTCATTCTCTGTCGTCCCCTTCTTCTATTGCCCTCCATCTTTCCCAGCATTAGGTTCTTCTCCAGTGAGTCCTTCCTTCTCATTAGGTGGCCAAAGTACTTCAGGATCTGTCCTTCTAAAGAGCAGTCAGGGTTGATCTCCTCTAGGATTGACCGGTTTGATCACCTTGCAGCCCAGGGGACTTGCAGGCGTCTTCTCCAGCACCATAGTTCAATTGGACTTCAGTTATTACTGACACTATGAATGTGGGCTGCCCAGCATATGTTATGTTATAAAATCTGCTCAAAAGATGATTTCATGATTTTAGGATGATTTTCAATATTGTAGTAAATTTCTGGAATTCTAGAAGGAAATTTACATAGTTGTTTTCAGCAAATCAACTGTGATTGGAGCATCTACTTATTCATCTTGGTAAGTATGGCATTATTTAGACAGGGCAGAAAAGTTATATATGAATGAATTTGTTAAACAGGATTTCTACAAATACTTGTCAGGATGGAACTTTTTGTGAGTTTCTGTTACTGGATAGTTTGCCTGACTTTGAAAGCAAATGGGTCTTGCAGTATATTTGGACAGCTTTCTGAATATTCATTGTACTTTTGGGGTTGTCATAGACACATTGGAATTCTCTTTCTCTTGTATAGTGGAAAATTTGGTCTTATGTCATGGATGCCTAATTATCTGCTGGGCATTATCTAAACTAAAGAAGTGAATTGAAAACCGTTCTTAAATTCAAAGTCTGACTCAAATATTATTGTCTCCAGCGTCAGAAAAATTCATCCTATCTTTCCTGTTATTAGTCACTAAAAATGCAACTAAATCATTTTATTTGTTTTTCATAGACAACCTAATCATCTGCCTGAAACCCCCCCCCACCTCTTCCTGATGCGGCTGTTTGGTTTCCCTTTCTGTAAATTGGCACTCGCTTCTGCAGGCAACCACTATGTAACCTTTGCTATTATTCTGGCTGCTTCCGGAAAGCACATTTTGCTGTTGGCCATCATACTGAATCCAGCATCTATATATGCACATGAACAGATGGAAAAATGCTGGCACATTATATACTGGCACCATGAAATACTAGCTTTGTGAACAAAGCATGCAGCATAAGATGGGGAGGGTTTTGGCAGCACTCCTAAAAACAGCTGCATAATCTCATAAAAATGTCTACTTGGGTTTAATAGCTAATGTTAAATATAAGAATCCTGAATTATTAGTTGCTGAGAGGCCTATTCCCCATGAATATAGTTAATCCCTTTAAACTTCAAGCCAACAGAGCGGGTATTCTGATTATGTGTTTTTAAATTTCTTTATTTTGTGTACTGTGCATAGTAAACCTAGCACTAATTTTCCTACGGTTAGGGTAGCTCTCTGGTTCATTTTGCACTCAACATGGTATTGCTATATGCATAGGACAAATGACAGCTTGGGGCCATTCAACTGGGAAAATATTTTTTTTCTCTTTCCCAGGATATGCATAGTTCAATCTTCTCTTCCAATATAATAGTATCAATCTGAATTAAATGCCCCAACTGTTTTTGTAGTTGTTTAACATGGATGAAATTGTACCCATTTCATTTGTTTGTTTGCAGTCCACTGGAAATGAAATGTGATGCCCCTTGTTATTAAAGAGTTCTTTTGATAAGAACCTCTAATTTCAAAATTAAGATTTTTCTGAAAGTCTGCAAGCCAATCCTCCATGGCTTTAGCCCTTCCCCCAAAATAATTTTTCCTTTTTTTTTAAAAAAAAAAAATCCCTATGTTCTCAACTGCTATATCCTCATACAAATAAAACAAGGATAACATTTTGAATGCTGTGTATTTTAATACAAATATAGGCGAAGGCCTTTCTGAATAGATGTCTGACATTTCAACAAATCTCTGCTACTTCTACTCTCCCTGAAATAAAATTTCATTTTGATATGGAGATACAGTTATTTATATCAGCACCATCAGTTTCTAGGACACATCAGAATAAAACATTCACAAAGCAGAGAGACCAAGGAGTTTACAATCTAAATTTCATTAACCCCTGCCTTTTCTTCTGTGCAAAATATTATAGAAAAGGAAAAGGAAAAGGTTTGGATTGTACAATTTGATTCTTTTAAATAATATCTGCAAAGTTATTCTTGGCTGGAAAAAAAACCCACCAGAATTCAGAGACTACTACTTTTTTAACAGGAAAATGAAAATATATTTGCAATGAGTCACAATTCTTCTGTCTTGCCGAGTGTTTACTAGCTGCCATGAAAAAAGGTCCCAATTTACTTGTCTGATATTGTAAAACCATTGATTGGGAGCCACCCAGAGCTATATAAAAAGTAGGTAAGTAGGTAGGTAGATAATACAGATAGATACTAAACTTTCATAATTTAGATCAGGGGTGTCAAACTCACCATGTCACATGACATGTCACGACGTATTGTGACTTTTTCCCCCTTGGCAGAGCTGAGGTGGGTGCGGCTTCCGCGTGACACATCTGGCCTGCGGGCAGGTAGTTTGACACCCCTGACCTATATCATTCATAAATAGTTCTATATCTGACTACAGTATAGGTTTATTCAATCATCTTTTAAAATCAATTAATCCAATGTGAGCTTGGCCCCAACCCTCCTATCTTTTCGCAAGGGCCTAAAAATGTGGTTGTGCCAGTCGGCTTGGGACCCCAGTGGGGGCACAGTGCAATGGAGGTGGTTGACTGAGTAATAACAAACCCCACCTCCCCTCCACCCCGCCCCTGTCTTCCCCATGTGTCCTTGGTTTTAATATTTGATTTTAACTTTTTATGTTTTAACTATATATATAACTGTAAGCCACCCAGAATTACCCTATGGTAAGATGGGCAGCCAATAAATTTAATAAAATAAAATAAATAATAAAATAAAACAAAATAACATAAATTCTAAGTTGAAGTTATGAAGAAGGAAAGCTAAGTATTTAAATCAAAGGTGGTGGCTTTTCAATTAATAATGTACAATTCACATTGGTTTACTAGCTTCCTCAGGCTTGGTGCAGCATGCCAACAGCTGAACTCTACAATGGACAGGGCCAGGGTCAATTTTTGGAAAGAGATTTAGGAGTTTTAATAGCTCAATGTTTTTGGCATGTTTGGGAAGGGGAACATTTGAGTGCCCCCAAAGGCTTTTCCTGCTGTAGTACATGAAGTGCAAGTCACAGCATCTCTCACCTTAGATCATGTTGGCTTGGACCAGTAGGAATTAAATTCCCTATCTGTGGGAAGGAAGGAAGGAAGGAAGGAAGGAAGGAAGGAAGGAAGGAAGGAAGGAAGGAAGGAAGGAAGGAAGGAAGGAAGGAAGGAAGGAATCCAGCTGGAATCTCCTAGATGATTGTCTCTTGTTGAGGACATACATTCTTTGCCTTTTCATCAAAAACTGAAGGTCCTGTTTTTCTTATTTTGTCTTTCCCGTCCTAGCTTGAAATTAATGAGCACTTTCATAGGAGGTCCCAGACAGTGATAGTTACTGTGATCAAGATGATAGAAAAACAACTCCAGCTGTCCTCCCTTTCTCCATCTCTAATAGATTTTCATCTCCCTCACCACCCTGGTGTCAAGAACAGAATCCTAATGCCTTACAAAACCGCTGTTTGGTTTGGCAAGCTAGCCTACGCTGATCTAGTAGTCCACACTTGTTTCCTTTGTAATGCATTTTATAATTGACAGGGGGGTTAAGGCATGTACATTCCCACACATCTATTATCTTAAATTCCTGACTGTCTAGTGTGCTTTCAGCTGTACAGCTGTTAAAAGGAAGAGACAATCCTTGCCACACATTCCTCAACTGCTTCTTCCTAAAGTTTATCTGTTATGAAATAGAAATTTGGATATACACAATCCAGAAAGAGCTTAGATATTGATGGCAAAGAGGCAGATATTTTTCCATGTTAAAATAATTATCAAAGAAACATTCTCTTTGAACCCTGATAGTACAAAATTAATCTTTATGGAGAATTAAAGGACTGAATATTTCAGGAGGCATTGTCCAGATGGTGGTCATTCATTTTGTATTTGTTTACCATACACAAAATGTCATTGTCAACATCTCTTGTTTTTTGTTGGTCTTCTGAGTGTGTAAACCTTATTGGAACTGATATCAATCCATAAACAAACTAGGCAAAACTGGTTAAATGGGATTAATATTGCATATAAAGTATATCCATGAATTTCTTTTATACGTACAAGAACAAATTTTGGTTTAATTTTTATTTACAATGACTGCAGGAATCTAGATATAGCCTAGATAAATCTCCTCCAACCTGATTCCTTTCTGATGTGACAGAAGTGTGCAACTCCCAAGCTTTTATTGTGATTGCAAGCCAGATTCTAGAAAACTCTAGAGAAAACCTTGTATTCATATGGATAGATTAATTCTGAATGGACTCACTGAGTAACATGGAGAAAAGTAAACAGTAGTTTACTGTCCTCAAGGTGCATGAATTTTATAAGAGACAGTCGATTAGTCATTATTTATATCACATTACCTTATACAATCTGTAAAACCCACTTAAATTATTACAGAAATTACTGTGAGAAAAGACTTTTTCAGATAAGCATTTTGCAATAGTACAAAAAACTTATTGATATGGGGAAAATGTAATTAGATTTATTTTGTGATAGCTGTACCATTTTTGGAACATGACATGCATACTATTGTTTTACACATCCTGCACTAGGTAGGAAATACCACAATATATCTGTGTCAAAAACTGAGGAACCTATCCTCAATCAAATGATTGAACTCAAGGTATCCCAAATTGATCAGTCAGCAATGATCCTGGCTGTCCAGCCCAAGCCCTCCCTCATTGCATTTTTGCACATGTTTGCAACTGCAAACCCACCCCTTTAACGTTCTGTCCACAGTAATACAAGAGAGAATTTGCTAATGATATGATGATTTTTCCTTGTTCTAGCAGTCCCTTTGCAAGGCATTCAAACAGCCATCTCAACAGAGAAGACTTTTTACTGAAGCATAACACAAGCTGTTTGAAATTAGCCAAGTGTTCTAAAGTCTGAGAAAGAAGGAATGTTTGATTACATAAACACATTAATCATAAAGTTCCCTGTCCTAGTTTTATGCAGTGCAAAAACAATATAGTGACAGTATAGAAAAGCCTGAAGAAAATAACAAGGAAGTACTCCTAGTGCAGTGGTTCTCAATCTGTGGGTCGGGACCCCATTTGGGGTCGAACGACCATTTCACGGGGGTCGCCAAACAACGCAGTCTGCCATTTTTTCCCCTTTTCCTTAGCTGTGCTACTCCCTTTTATTCTATTGGCTTTTGAAAGCCAATAGAATAGACTTTCTTGAATAGAGTCTAATTCTATTGCTTTCAAAAGCCAATAGGAATTGTCCAGGCTGTCTCTGCCCTGCTGAGCCCGCCAAAAGTCCCATTCTGCAAACGGTGCTGCACCAGTTGAGTAGTCCTCGACTTACGACCGGTTGAGTAGTCCTCGACTTACAACCGGTTGGGGGGGGTCGCAGCATTAAAAAGGTTGAGAACCACTGTCCTAGTGGAAGAGGAGAGAAGTCACAGAAAAAGCCACTACTGTCTCTAAAGCAGATGTGTCTAACCCGTGGCCTACAGGCCACATGCAGCTACGGACATCTAGTTATTTGGTCCTACGAGTTCATAAATTTTTAACATTATTTTGTGATGTATATACATTCATTATATTATTGATGCAGCCCAAGACAATTCCTCTTCACTCAAAGCAGCCCAACAAGCCAAAAGGCTGGATATCCATACTCGTCTAAAGCATTCTGTAATGTCCAGATATGTTTGAATGGTGTTGGGAATGGGATGGATTTCTGAGAAAACCCAGACCTTCTGAGTTAGGAAAAGATAGTGGAGAAGCACACACCGATGTTATATTGTAGGCAGAAATGATTGTAGGCAGATCATTAGAAGAACCATCTGATTTTGAGGAAATGGGATATTCTCCTAGGACAGTGTTTCCCAAACTTGACAATTTTAAGGCATGTGGACTTCAACTCCCAGAATTCTCCAGAGCGTTGCTGGCTGTAGATTTCTGGGAGTTGAAGTCCACATGCCTTAAAATTGTCAAGTTTGGGAAACACTGTCCTAGGAAATGAACCATTTGACTAGACTAGACTAGACTAAGGATAGGATAGGATAGAAAACTTTATTGTCACTTTAAATGTACATTAATCAGCATACATTAATGTAGGTTTATGAAATCCCATCTTTCATTGCTCATGTGAATAGACCATTCCCTTTTCTATAAGATATGTTTGGGCATAATCTGTGAACCTGCACTTCCGCAGCCACCAATTTTTCAAAATTTGACCCCCCCCCAAAAAAACAAACCCACAATGGAACCCATACTGAAACTCACATCAGGATTTCATGAAAGAGAAAAACAAAGGAGCAGCCCTTTGTTTTAAAGAGGTACCCAAAATAATATATGAGTCATTGAACTCACCTGTTTCCGTTTGTTCTCGTGAGATTTTATTACTACCTATGCATAGTTGTAACTAGCAGCAAGCTAAGGACTACAGTATTAATGCTTCAATGCTCAAATAACTCAATGCCAGAATGGCAATTTTGATGCTATGAGACGGAATTATGCATGAGATTTTGTAGTTAATACTAGAGCAGGTTCTTGTAAATATATATATTTAACACTTCCTATTTCTGGAATGAAGGAAAATGTGGGATCGATGTTATACTAGCAAAATTATTTTCAGAAATATGTCCATGTGCATATAGGAGTACTTAAGAATTTCTGACCAGCAAAGGGATAAAATTGCTGCTGCCGGTGGCAATGGGAAATAATTATAGTGGAGTATAGTTTGGAGGCCAAGATTATTGTCTAACATGTATTCTTTCTCCCTTCTGTCCTTTCAATGCTTTGAGTCATTTCCTCAAAAAAGAAACGCAAAGCACCTTCATCCTCTTGTTGATGTATTTATTATTCAATCCCAAATTCCATGCTAGTCTAATACTAAGGTAACATCAGGGATCTCATTTTGTACTGAATTTGAATTCACTGCCGCTCAAGATAAGGCAGTCTGCTCTGCATTCTGCATCAAAGGACAGTAAAGTGAAATTTTGGAAACACTTTGCAAAGAATATACACAGGTAAGTCCTAGACCTACAATCACAACTGAGCCCAATTTTTTTCTTGCTAAGTGAGATACTCATTAAGCACGTTTTGCCCCATTTTAAGACCTTTCTTGCCACAGTTGTTAAGGAATCACTGCAGCTATCAAGTTAGTAGCGCAGTTGTTAAGTGAATCTGGCTTCCCCATTGACTTTGCTTGTCAGAAGGTCACAAAAAGGTGATGGCCTGACCCTGGGGTACTGCAACCATCATAAATGTGAGTCAGTTGGCAAGCATCTGAATTTTGATCATGTGACCATGGGGCTGCTGCAATGGTTGTAAGTGTGAAAAATGGTCATAAGTCCCTTTTTTCCAGTGCCATTGTAACTTTGAACGGTCATTGAATAAACTTGTAAATCAAGGGCTACCGTACTTCCAGGAATATTTAAATTGTGCAGAATGTTTTAGTCTTCCAATCTATAGAATTAATAATAATAATAATAATAATAATAATAATAATAATAATAATAATAAAGTTGGAAGGGACCTTGGAGGTCATGTAGTCCAACCCCCTGCTCAGGCAGGAAACCCTACACCGTTTCGGACAAATGGCTGTCCAGTCTCTTCTTCAAAACTTCCAGTGTTGGAGCATTTACTGCTTCTGGAGGCAAGCTGTTCCACTGATTAATTGTTCTCACTGTCAGGAAGTTTCTCCTTAGTTCTAGGTTGCTTCTCTCCTTGATTAGTTTCCACCCGTTGCTTCTTGTCCTGCCTTCAGGTGCTTTGGAAAAATAGCTTAATTCCCTCTTCTTTATGGCAGCCCCTGAGATATTGGAATACTGCTATCATGTCCCCCCTTGTCCTTCTCTTCGTTAAACTAGACATACCCAATTCTAGCAATCGTTCCTTATATGTTTTAGCCTCCAGTCCCCTAATCATCTTTGTTGCTCTTCTCTGTACTCTTTCTAGAGTCTCAACATCTTTTTTACATCGTGGTGACCAAAACTGGAATTCAGGTCTTCTTCCAGACATTCAAAAGAAGTTGGCATTAGAGTAGGGGAAATATCAAGTTTCTAGTTCTCTTTATTTTTCAGGAAGTATTTCAGGGTTTAATTAATTATCCTTATTATTATATTAACCTTGATAAGAATGAAATAAACTCATATTCACAACGGGCAAAAATAACAGGAGCAGCATTGGAAAGATTTATACTCTAGGCCAGGGGTAGGCAACTTTGGCTCTTTTATGACTCGTGGACTTCAACTCCCAGAATTCCTGAGCCAGCTGCTGGCTCAGGAATTCTTGGAGTTGAAGTCCACGAGTCATAAAAGAGCCAAGGTTGCCTACCCCTGCGCTAGGCAATGCTCTGGTTTATGCAGTACACTTTTTTTAGTAGCCAATAGCCATAGAGCACAGGAGGCCTGGTAATTACAAATGCCACTGGAAGGACGGGGGATGAAATTTCAGTGTATCTTTCCCTGTTTTGGGGTAGCTTAGAAGAGTCTGTAAAACGTTAATGCCCATTAAATTGTCAGAGGCTTCATGTAGCTATTTTATCTGCTTTCCCATTGAACCCTGGCAGAAAACTTTGAATTTAAGTCACTCAAGCTTAAGGACCCCAAAAGAATCAATCTAACACAGCCACTGCTTTATTTCATTGGATATGCTCCATCACCTTAGAGGTTCTTTTTTTTGGTTAAGGCCAGAATACTATTTCAGAATTAAAAATGATAAGAGAAATACTTTCTTGAATAAAGATGCCTAGATATTCTTCAATAAATATAATGTTATTTCTTAACAATGCCATATATAGCAAAAATTAGAACAGATGTTCACAGTTCTTCTTTCATACTGAATAGGCCAATATTTCAAAGATGTGATATTATGTCTGTTTTTAACAGACTGGATGAGACAAAATGGACGGCAAGTGCACCGTCTTTCTTTGTTTTACTTTTAATTAATTACGCCAAAGGCAAACCTACATAGAAGCAACCAATTCTTCTATTCAGTGTCTCTAGAAATGAAATGAAAATATCTTCATTTCTAGGAGTGATTCGAGGAAAGAATTTACACAACAGGGAAGAACAATGAGTCACAATGGTAACTTCATCGCTGCCTTAGTAGCGGCTTAATTTTAAATAAAATGAAAGCTAAAACAGCTATTGACCACCTCATTTCACAGCAGTTACCTTCTACAACTGAAGTTTATTCTCCATTCCATTTTTAAACTGATAGCACAAGAGTGATTTAACAAATTAATTAATTAATGTCCCAAAGGTGCTTTTTCAAAAGGCAACTGGACTTTGTTTCTCTTGAAGATGTTTCGCTTCCCATCCAAGAAGCTTCTGCACTGAAGAAGCTTCTTGGATGAGAAGCGAAACATCTTCAAGAGAAACAAAGTCCAGTTGCCTTTTGAAAAAGCACCTTTGGGACAATTATGACCTGGATGACTGAGAATTTCCATAGACAAATTAATTAAGAGGGATAATTTAAGGGAGAATAATTTTGGAGCAGGATCTGTTTTTTGTTTATTCTGCTGTTGATGTTGGATTTAAATACCCCACTCTTTTGCACAAGTCAATGCTGTTGGGTTCCCAAATTCCATATCTTATTTCACTCACTTAGATATAGAAAAGAGAGACTCTCTAATTTCATACTATAGCTTACTACTGAATATGTTTTGTTTTGTTAAGCTTTGGGTGAACCACTAATAGTATTTTCCTCTTGTCCATAAATAATAGCAATAATAATAATTTCTTTTACTGATTCAATTTTAGTTTGAAGATTTCTCCTCTTTGTCCTGACCAATACTCAGGTTTTTTTAGCCTAATTATCTCAATCCAAGTTTTGTTTGGGCAAACTCCAGGTCACAGTGGAGGAGAGTGGAGCCTGGCTTGCTGTAGTCCATGGGGTTGTGAAAAGTCAGACACGACCTAGCGAATGAACAAGAACTTTTGTTTTCTTCTGCAACTCAGATGGAATTGCTTCTGCCTCAAAGAAGGGAAAGGAAAGAAAAACCACTGGAATGTTTTCCAGACCAAGTGCTTTCAGCAGAAGGATGAGCAGCTGAAAACCAAAAGGAACAAAATAGTTGTGGGCATTGCTGACTTAGGTAGTTAGGAAGTTTCTATCATTCATAGAAGCAGTGCTTCATCTTTGAGGTGTAAGAAGCCCCAAGGCAGTGAGCACATGTCTTCTAGAGTTTTAAATGACAGCCTCAATTATTATTTTGAATATAGATCCTTTTCCTCATTTCCTGTCCAGAGGAAACAAGCTGTTTTGGAAATTCCCAGGTTATTAAAACATGTTCACAAAGTCTTTAGGTCTCTCTTGACTTGTGCTTCTTAACCTAGCATTTTAGAAATTATGTAGAGCATAAAGAAGAAAGGAGAATAAGGAAAACAAAAACAACATGACTCGTCCAGAAAATATAAGGCAGACAATCATACCACAGACAACAAGAACATAGAATCAGAACCACTCAAAGCAAAGGAGAAAGCAGCACTCTCAAAAACCTAAAGAAGGTTCAAACCACGATGATCTTACTAGCAGACACAGGCTTAACTACAGCTGTTATGGACAAATCATAATATATGCAAAAGGCCAAAGAATTAATGGAAGGCAAAAAAAACCTACATCCCAGTAAACACAAACCCAATTCAGAAGTTTGGCAACCTGATCAGAAAGGTTAAATCACAAAAGAAGAACAGCAGCAGATAAAAAGCAATGGACCCATCCTCCCATGCTTCTATGGACGCCCAAAAATACACAAGTCCAACATACCACTTCATCCAATTGTATTAGTACCAGAGATCCCAAAATGCAACATAGCGAAAAAACTTATAAAAAAGCTTGGACATTTCATATTGGGGAGTAAATATTCTATTAACTTTCCACCAGAGTGCTCCAGAAAACCGAAGACTTAATAATAAAAAAGAGATTATGGTTTCATTTGATGTCATAGCAGTCTTTATAGACTTAGAACTAGCAAAGGAACCCATAGCAGTTGTGTTACATAACACACTTGACCTAAGTGCACCACACATTTGATCTAATCAAATACACTAAGTTCAAAATACCCAGAATCATGGACCTCATCAACCTCTGCCTTACTATCTATTTTCTGTTTGATGGACAAATATACCAACCAATCAGAGGATCACCCATGACATCACTATTCTCAAGACTCGTAGCAGAGACTGTAATGCAGTGTCTAGAAAAATATCACTCCCAAACATACAACCAAAAGTATGGATTGGCATGCAGATAACATATTTGTTATAATAAAAAAGGGGCAACTAGAGAAGACACATGAAATAATCAACATCTTCAGAGGAATAATATTCATAAGGAAAGAAGAAAACAACAGATTATCCTGTCTGGATATCCTTGCCAGCAGAGAAAATGGTGGCAAATAGAAACACAGGTTTATCACAAACCATCCATATGAGCCAAATGCTTCATTACCAAAGTAACACTCCAACCTCCCACAAGTGGAGCTGTGATAAAATGATCACAAATGCCCTGAGGTAACCCAGAATATTAGAAAATGGAAACAGACTGTCTATACCAGAGGTCCCCAATCTTTTGGATACCAGGGATCAGTTCCGTGGAGAGAGGTTTTTCCGAGGACTGGAGGGGGCATGGTTTTGTGTGCTGCCTGCATCCCATGGATGGGGCTTTGCTTGTTTCTGTGGACCGGTGCTGGCATGCCGCGGCATGGTACTGGTCCACGGACTGTGAGTTGGCATCCCTGGTCTATACAACATCTTCCAATAAAATGGATACCCAGGCAACTTTATCAAAAAGTGCCTGACTATTCAACCCACTACAGCACAACCAACATAAGCTATGAAAAGGGAAACATTACCATATATCAAAAAACATCTCAGAAACAACCCACAGACTGTTATATCAACATGGCATCACCATTGCACACAATCCAACAAAAGCCCTCCAAAATACAATATCCATCCCTCCCTAATAAAAAGTTGTGTGTGTATGTAACTAATAACAATAAAAATTATGAATAAAAGATGGGAGGGGGAGCAGGATGCACAAGGGGGGGGGAATGTGGGATCTTCCGTTGGTCCATCAACCACCATCACTCCCCTATTGAAGGCCCATTATGCAGTATAAATCAGCAGAATAGTAGCAGAGCACATCCATGAACACCAACTGGCAGTAAGAAGACAGTATGAAAACTGCTTAATTTCAGAACAAATGCACAGACTTAAACATAGTTTCAACTGGAAAACTGTAAGCATCCTTAGACAAAGCTAAATCCAAAAACATTAATTCTTGGAAGCTCAGCACTCGGGCAAATCGGTCATTTACAGGCACATAGAGATTAACCACATGCACACATCATTTGAAAGAATAAAACAGCTAAAAAGGAACAAAAAGAGCTGAACATCTCCTAGCCAGCAATCAACACCCAGGTAAGAGGAGTTAATATCAGGAGCAACACCAGACAAGTAATCAAGCAGTAAGTAAATATTCTAAAGCAGGGGGGTCAAACTGCCAGCCTGCGGGCCGGATGCGTCATGCCGAAACCATGCCCACACCAGCTCCAGCAATGGGGGAAAAAGTCATGATATATCATGACACGTCACGTGACATGGTGAGTTTGACACCCCTGCCCTAAAGGAACTACCAACTCAGACAAACAATCAAGCATTAAAAACAGCCTAATCAAGGAACTACCAAGGACCAAACAACACCTCCACCCCAATGACAGGACAAGCTATTGTCAGTGGTGGGATTCAGCCAGTTCGCACCATTTTGGCAGAACCAGTAGCTAATTTTTTATTGCTCAGGCCCAGAATGGACTTCTGGAAGCAGCATCCACATAGAGAACCGGTTGTTCACATATTTGAATTCCACCACTGGCTATTATGTATAAACACAGAGAAAATCCAACCCTTTCTAACATTGAAGATGTTACCTAGCTGAGTAATGAAAATTTGCAAGAAAATAACTAAATTCAGAGAGCACCAAGGAGTCCACTATCTGGAGAATAATCTAAAAATGCAAAGGGGGTAGCAAAGAAGCATTGCTTCTTTTTTATTTTATTCTTGTTACAGCTTCCTTTTCTCTCTGCCCTGATTATATTCCACTGCAGGCTTCCCCAATGATATGTAGTGCCACCCACATAGGGACCTTTTAAGTCTGGGCCCTCCCGACCTCCCCTACAAGTGGACACTAGCCCAAAGAAGTCTCTCACATTGGCACCTCTGCCTAACAGGCCACGTAACATGGTGGTATTCAGTCACGATCGACAGCCACGCACATGGGGTGGTGATGGTCACTCTCTCTCTCTGCAGTGACTCACGTAGGATGATGGTGGTTGATCTCAGGCAATAAGAACTTACAGGGAAGATGGTAGTCAATCTCTAATGAGAACAACTTGCCCAGAACAATGTTAATCAGCTCTGATGATGGCAACTTGCCTAGAACGATGGTGGTCAGTCTCTGGTGGCAGCAACTTGCCTAAAACAATGATGATCAGTCTCTGGTGGTAACAACTTACCCAGAATGATGGCAGTCAGTCTCTGGTGACAGCAACTTGCCTAAAACAATAGCAGCCAGTCTCTGGTGGCAACAACTTGCCCAGGATGATGTTAATCCGTCTTTGATGACAACAACTTGTCTAGAACGATGGCAACCAATCTCTGGCACTGGCAGAGATCTCCCTTGTCCACTCTCCTCGCCCCACTCTGACCTCACTCCATGTAATCCCTTTTTATCTCCCCCAACTGATCCTATAAAGAAAAAAAACCCCTTACCTCCCACTAAAAGACGTTATGTCAAACTCTTCCTTAACTCTCCCTCTGCCTAACTTACTCCAACGAGGGAAAAGAATTAAAACTCCCCAAACTACCCTCTCTCCCTCTCTTCATCTGGCCTGCCCACAAGGAAGGAGAAAGAAACAAGAAAACTTCACCTTTTCCCACCTCTCTCTCTCTCTCTCTCTCTCTCTCTCTCTCTCTCTCTCTCTCTCTCTCTCTCTCTCTCTCTCTCTCTCTCTTTCTGCCTAGCCTGCTTCCAGCAAATGGCTCCAGCAACTACTCTCACCCTCTCTCTCTTTGCCTAGCCTGCTTCCAGCAAATGGCTCCAGCAACTACTCTCACCCTCTCTCTCTCTCTCTCTACCTGGCCTGCTTCAAGCAAACAGCTCCAACCAGCCACTCTCACACCTGCCTGGCCTGCTTCAAGCAAACAGCTCTGGCAAGCTACTTCCTCTCCCCCACCTCTCTGCCTAGCCTGCTTCCAACAAACGGCTCCAGCAACTACTCTCACCCTCTATCCCTCCCTGCCTGGCCTACTTCAAGCAAACAGCTCCAGCAACTATTCTCACTCTCTCTATCCCTCCCCCTCTCGTCCGCTTGCCTGTAATGAAACAAAAAAAGCAAATGCGAAAACCCCAGCTTCTTACTCTCCCTTCAGTCAGCTGGCTCAGAACAGCAAGCTCCACCAAGCCTTCTCTCTTCCTTCCTTCTATCTGCTTCCTCCTCCTTCTTTTTCTTCCCTCTTCTGAGCCACATCCCGCCGCCAGACCCATGGCAGCTGCCGGAGCTCCTCATCTTCCTGCCTAATTGGCAGGGCTCCTGGCAAAGCCTCCCAGCTGGCCCCATTCTCACCCAACTCCACTACAGATATAACCACTGAATCACTTCCTAAAACAGAATAAATATCTCTTATGTTCATACAACCCCCCAGGCTCCATTTTGTGGCTTCAGAGTACTTAGGATTGGATTCAGAAACTCAATGGTCAGTATCTTTGTTGCTGTTTGCCACTAAATATTCTTCACAACTTAGAGCTTGAGATAAGAAGAAAAAGAATATGTGATTTGAGAATGAAAATGGTAATCCTTCCCTGAATGATGAGGTCCACGATTGGGGTTCTGTTTGAAAATAGGTATAATTTATACATCCTATCTCATAATAATGTGCTGGTTAGTCTCATAAGTAATCCTTAAACCATGGTAGTTAAGAAGAAACACTGTACTTCTAGACTATACAAGCCACTGCAATTCCTCATCCACAGAATTTGGGAAATTAAGAAAGTCCTAGAAAATGTTGAGTTTTATTTCTAGCTCTCCTGTATTTAAACATCTCTCCTTCCATTGTTTAATTAACTAGGAAAAGATGGAACAAGAGCTTGTTGGATTCACCTGAAATTCTCTGCACCCAATGTTGATAGCATCTGAAACTCTACAGTGCAAGATTAACATGTCATTTCTTAAATCTATATTCCATGGATTCATTAGTGCTTACTCCACAAGTAGTGGGATTAAGACTATACTCCAATTTAATCCTACTCAAGTTTTTTTCAGATAAGAAACTGGTATGCAAGATGAGTTTGTCTCTTGTCTGCACAGAAGGATTAACTTGGCTTTCTGCCTCTCCCATGTTATTTGAACCAATGCATTGTTACTACAGGAGAGAGAATAAAAGCCAAGATGAAAAAGTATTCAAAGAATTAAATGCATCATTATGTTGCCCATTACCCTAAGATTAAAGTATTTTGGTTAATATAATTTAGTTGTGAATATACATGCATAGGCTTGAGTTTATTCATTTTGAAAAAGTTCCACTAGGCTGAAATCCAATACAAGATTACTACTAGTTAATCCTATTAAAATGAGCATATGCATTTTAGGCAGCATTGCGTACAATAGGAAGGATCCCACTAGTTATGATAAACAGAAGTGTTATGTCCCGAGCCTTGCAAACAGGCTCGGGGCGTTTGCAGGCAGTCCCGGGCAGGTGCAAGCTGCCCGGGACCAGACAGGCTGTCGCCAGCGCCTGTGCGCATGCGCGGGTGCTGGCGTGGGAAAAGTAACACATTGACCCGGGAATTGCCTATATAAGAGGCTGGGAGCTTTTGGGAGTTGCTGAAGCCTTCACCTGTAAGCTGAACACAGAATAAAAGAAAACCTGAGAACTACAACTGCTTCTCGTGTCTGCTTTTCGCCAAGGATTCAACACTGGCGACGAAGGTGGGATGCCTTACATCGCCTGGAAAGGAAGAGGTGTAAGCTTACCCAAGTGAGTCCTGAGCGGCGGAACGGCGTTGACTCGGCAGCTACCCGCCAATCCAGTGCGCATTCGGGGGTAGGCTGGCTGATAGACCCGTCTCCTGAAAATGGCAAAAGTTGGAAGGCTTTCGGAATTCGACGTCTCACATCCAGAGCGGTGGGAGTCCTACGTAGCCAGGGTGGAAAATTACCTCAAGGTGAACCAAGTGAGGGAAGATAGCTTGAAGGCTGCCACCCTGCTTTGTGTCTGCGGTCAAGACGCCTTCGAAATCGCAGAGAACCTTGCAGCACCTGTCCCATTAGAGTCTGTCAGCTACGCAGATCTAAAGAAGCTATTGAAGGAGCACTTCCAGCCCAAGATGTCCGTCATCGCATGGCGCCACACCTTCGAGCAGAGGGATCAACAATCCGGAGAGTCGGCCAAAGAATACATCGCCGCATTGAGGAAGGCCGCCAAGCACTGCGAGTTCAAGGACCTCGAAGAACGACTGAGGGACCGATTCGTGTATGGCTTAAGGCATCGAGATCTACAACAGAGGCTTTTCGCCAAAGAAGACTTGTCCTTCCAAGATGCCTTAAGAGAGGTCACCGCAGAAGAAGCAGCAGACGGCGCCGTCAAAAACATGCGGCCGATCAGGAACAGTCCAGATGTTGCATCCGTGCACCAAGAGGACGTCCAAGGGAACTCCGGGGAGGATCCGGACGAGGAAATCGACCGTCTCCACCCCACGAAGGAAGGGAATCAGAAAGGAAGCTCTGCAGTTCCCCTCAAGTGCATCGGCTGTGGAGATCGCCACAGGAGAACCGACTGCAAGTTCCGCTCCGCTATCTGCCGGGCGTGCGGGAAACAAGGACATATTGCAGCTGTGTGTCTGGGCCGACGAAAGATACAACCTCAGGAAGAACTGTGCCTGAAAGGTACCAGGGTCCCCAGCCAGAATAGGGTAGGTTTTTGCGCTTCGCGAAGAAGCATCTTCAGGACAGGCACACACAAGCCCATCAAGAAAAAGCTGTCACGCAAGGTGAAGCTACAAGGGGTTCCATTAACTATGGAACTAGACACGGGGTCTGCCCTTTCAATCATATCCTTACATACATTTAGGAAGATTTGTTCCGGCAGTGGAACTCAGGCTAAATTAAGGCCTTCTGACAGTGTGTTAACAGACTTTCAAAATTCGAGAGTGTGTGTTAAGGGGGAGGCCACCCTTAACGTACAGTATAAGAATTTTGAAGGTCCACTAGACCTATTAGTAGTAGGGGGTGAACGAACGAGTCTCATAAGACTCGATTGGTTTGAAGCCTTGGGGATACACGTCACGGGGCTCAACAGCTTACAAACACTCGACCTACAGGAAGTCTGCAAAGAATTTGCAGATGTCTTCAGCACCCAGCTGGGCACATTCAAGGGACCTCCTGTGTCCTTAAAACTAGACCCCACTGTCACACCCATTAGAATTAAAGCAAGAAGGGTCCCTTTTGCTTTAAAGAGTAAAATTGACACTGAGTTAGACAAACTGATCCAACAGGGAATCCTATAACCTGTTGATTCCAGCCCTTGGGAGACCCCCATTGTCACGCCTCTAAAGGCAAATGGGGACATTCGCATTTGTGCTGACTACAACTGCACTCTTAATAAGGCATTGCAGCAACATGCCTATCCTGTTCCTGTGGTCAGTCATATTCTGGCCTCCCTTAAGGGGGGGCGCGTTTTTGCAAAGCTTGACCTAAGCTCAAGCGTATCAACAGCTGCCTGTTGATGATGCTGCTGCTATAGCTCAGACTATTGTGACCCACAGGGGAGCCTTTAAGGTAAAAAGGCTACAGTTTGGAGTGAATGTCGCTCCTGGGATTTTTCAAAGCGTAATGGAAAACACACTACGGGGCATACCGGGGGTTTGCCCCTACTTTGATGATGTCTTAATTGCAGGAGACTCCACACACATTCTAGCTGAAAGTCTAAGGGCTGTTCTGTTAAGATTCAGGAAAACAGGCCTCAAGCTCAAAAGAGACAAATGCAAAATTGGGGTGCCTTCTACTGAATTTCTGGGATTCAAAATTGATGCTGCTGGAATTCACCCTGCTGAATCCAAACTAACTGCCATTTTAGAAGCACCTAGGCCAAAGTCTAAGGCCGAACTTCAGGCCTTTCTGGGCCTCCTGAATTTCTACAATTCCTTTCTTCCACATAAAGCTAGTGTAGCTGAGCCTCTTCACAGGCTATTAGACAAACAAGCAGTGTGGCAGTGGTCACAAACACGAGGCTAGTTTCAATGAGGTCAAGGCCTTACTCACTTCTAACAGTGTACTTGCACACTTCAATGAGTCCCTTCCTGTGTGCATTGCTTGTGATGCTTCTCCTTATGGGGTAGGAGCTGTACTAAGCCACCTCAGGGCAGATGGAACTCAGGTTCCTGTTGCATACTACTCCAGAACCTTGTCTTTTGCTGAGCGTAATTATGCTCAAATAGACAGGGAGGCTTTAGCTGTGGTTGCTGGAATTAAAAAATTCCATGATTTCTTGTATGGCAGGCATTTCACGTTCTTCACTGACCATAAGCCTCTGCTGGGACTGTTTACCACACGTAAACAAACTCCCCAAATCATTTCCCCTAGAATGCTTAGGTGGTCTATTTTTCTGTCTGCATATGATTTTTCCTTACTCCACAAGCCTGGGAAAGTAATGGGCCATGCTGATGGCCTCAGTAGATTGCCCCTGCCAGTAGTAGAAGCTGACCCTGCGCCAGCTGTCAACATTCTATCCATCCAAGTCTTGCCCGAGTCCCCTCTGAATGCCAGGGATGTCGCCGCTGAAACAGGCACAGATCACACACTTTCACGTGTCCTTTCTTGGGTTTTGTCTAGATGGCCTGAGCACTGCCCTAGTCCTGAGTTTCAGAGTTTCTGGTCCAAAAGGAATGAGTTGTCCACTTCTCAGGGTTGTCTGCTTTGGGGAAACAGAGTTGTCATTCCCACCTCAATGAGGACTAGGATCTTAGAGTCCCTCCACGAGGGTCATCCTTGCATTGTTCGCATGAAGGCCCTTGCGCGCAGCCACTTGTGGTGGCCTGGTTTAGATAAGGACATTGAGGCTAAGGTGCATGCATGCCACCTGTGCCAGCGCTCTCGCCCAGTGATGCCCCAAGCTCCTGTGCATAGATGGGAGGATACACAGTCCCCATGGTCTAGGGTGCACATTGACTACGCTGGGCCCTTTCAGGGCCAGTTCTTCTTGGTCCTCGTTGACAGTCATTCAAAATGGCTTGAGGTTGTACCTGTCTCATCTACCACCACTGCAAAGACTATTCAGGTACTGGGGGGGATTTTTGCTGCACACGGGCTCCCAG
The DNA here is from genome assembly GCF_016545835.1 of Crotalus tigris. Lineage (NCBI taxonomy): Eukaryota > Metazoa > Chordata > Lepidosauria > Squamata > Viperidae > Crotalus > Crotalus tigris. The sequence goes on along the minus strand of NW_024096478.1, from coordinate 2,406,814 downwards.
ATGTCCTCGTGTCTGACAACGGCCCTCAATTTACTTCCTCCGAATTCCAAGCTTTCTTACAGGCTAACATGATTCGTCATGCCACGTCTGCACCCTTCCACCTGTCCACCAACGGTATGGCTGAACGCATGGTCCGCATCACAAAGAACGCCTTGAAAAGACTCACCTATGGGGACTGGCATCACAGGTTGGCTGACTTTCTCCTTTCTTACCGCACCACCCCGTCCACTTCTACAGGGAGAAGCCCAGCTGAACTTCGCTGGGGGCGCAAACTTACTACGAAGCTTGACCGGTTGCATCCGGACAGACTGCCTTCATCTACCTCACCTCCTAGGGCACCTAGACAACTACTTCTGGGTGCCCCGGTTTGGACTCGCAATTACGGGCCTGGTCATACATGGGTCCCCGCTTCTATTTCCAGGGTCACAGGTCCTCTATCCTACGAGGTAGCCCTGGACAACGGTCGTGTCCTGCGTCGGCACATCGACCAACTCCGCCCTAGGCTGGATCTTTCAGATGAGACTCCTGGGTCTTTTCCAGGGGGGGAGGGGGACCCTTTAGAGCAAAGGGAGGGGCACGAGCTGCTGCCCACCTCCAACGATGGAGCCACAAACGGCCCATTCCAGGATTCCGCGAGTGCCCCAAACAGGAATTCTAAGAGCCTATCCAACTACCAGGCATTCACGCCTACTCCAGCCAGGGAGTCACCCCGGGGGTACAATCACCATTCACCTGCACAGCACAGTACTCCAGTCAGGGAGGATACCCGGGAGCATCCCAATAAAGCATACCCCGCAGGAGAGCTGGCACATAATTCCCAGAGTTGGCCTGACCTTACCCCAAGTCCTACAGGGGGTCAAACATACAGGGAGGTGGTCGAGGAACCAAGTCCCGACCGCAACACCTCTAGCCCAAATCAGGGAGTAAATGAGTTTTGGGAAGGTACAGAAACCCACACGAGCCCGGACACAGAACGGGGTTTAGGGAATGGACAGCCTCCTGACAGGTCTTGGACGGACCTAGGAGTTTCTACAGAGACGCCCAGCAGTGGCTATCACTTCAAGGGGCCCGAGGGCCTACAGCTAGGCAGGTCAACCAGGTCACAAAGTGACAGAAGCCCTGGCCTGACGAGCCCGGTGGGCGAGCGAGCAGGCCAGGCATTGGGGCACAGTCCTTGAAAGACACCAAGGCATGATAAGGAGAACAGGCTCACGTCTCCCCTCAGTCAGGGAACACCTGTCAGAAACCCAGAGCTGAGAAGGTCACAGAGAGCAAAGAAATCTCCTAAATACTTAGAGGATTACATAACATTGCTGGCCAAACAAAAGCCAGTAAACAGTAGGAGCACTGGGGAGTAGAACATTGCATCAAGAAATAATTGTATGTTGGTAGTAGTCTTAGCCCGGGGGAAAGGGGTGTTATGTCCCGAGCCTTGCAAACGGGCTCGGGGCGTTTGCAGGCAGTCCTGGGTAGGTGCAAGCTGCCCGGGACCAGACAGGCTGTCGCCAGCGCCTGTGCGCATGCGCGGGTGCTGGCGCGGGAAAAGTAACACATTGACCCGGGAATTGCCTATATAAGAGGCTGGGAGCTTTTGAACACAGAATAAAAGAAAACCTGAGAACTACAACTGCTTCTCGTGTCTGCTTTTCGCCAAGGACTCAACAAGAAGTGTCACAGGGACTTTCTAAAACAAAAGTGGAATGCGGTAAACTATAGTAAATATAGATGTCTTGGGTTTTAAATTAAGTAAGAGTCTCATCTAAGTATTTACCCAACTTGGCCCTGCTTAGTTTTTTGAGATCCACCAAAACTGGGCTGCTAGTTAAATACTGATGGAGGATCAGATTGGGCAAATACTTAGGTGGGACAATAGGAAATTTTAGGACTATAGGCTAGGGGATCTTCAAACTTGGCCCTTTTATGACTTATGGACTTCATCTTCCAAAATTCCTCAGCCAGCATACCTGGCTGAGGAATTCTGGGAGTTGAAGTCTCCAAATCATAAAAGGGCCAAGTTATAGGCTAATCTGGGAAGTTAAAAAAAAACCAACAACTCTGAAAAGAAGACAGTTGCAAACAATTTCTATCCCATTGCCAAGAAAACTAAAACCCTAACTGAACTTGATTCAAGGGAGAGTTTAATAACTGATGTAATTGACAATGAAACGGCAGGAAATTTGGGCGACTCTGTTAGTTTGAGGTTTTCTACTGGCTGTCAAGCAGAAATTTCACCTCATATTAATCTGTCTCCTTTGACTTTCACCTGGAAGAAGAGATGTGACAGCTAATCAAAGTAGGAGAATGCTCTAGTCAGAAAACAAATGGCAGTTTTTAAGAGGTTACTCTTGGGATTTCTGATTCTAGAGCAGATGTAAGGGAGCCACAGCTAGTGTTAATTAAACAAAAGGGCTGCCATGGCCAAGGATTAAGAATTGATGAGATAACCCCCCCTCTCTTGAAAGAATGATTTTCAGATTACAAGTAATGAGATTGATAGACCTCTGGGCACTGAAGTTTCATCTTCAGGCATCTCTCCACAGCCCAAAGCTACAGGAAGTTAAAACATTTCTTTTCAACAGAATCTAAAATAAAGCAAGATTGTACATTTTTAACACAATAACTTATGTGAAATGAGTACTGGAATGATGACAGTTAATTTATCCCTCTCTGTATTAAAAATACACCATGATGTAATTTGTATTTCTGAAAATAGTGTTCAAACAAGTGAAATTATATTTTGACCACGGTTTATTATACAATGCGTTTTTCTTCCATGAATTAGGGGGAGAGAATGTATATACTGGGGAAGTTGCTTGCAAAAATGCATGTGCCATGGAAAACATTTACATATTTATAGCTAGAAACATGCCTATGGATTTTTAAGTTGTTCAAAATGATGAGGAAACCAGATGGGACTTGAATAAATGCTAATAATACGCTGAGTAAATCAGACTGACTCTTCCATCCTTAGGCAGTTTGACTTGTAACTACATAAACAAGTCAGAATGCAAACAAGACAATGTGTAACACTGATACATTTCCTGGCCAGTAATTTGTTTTCTCTTTTTCACCTTTTCTGCATCCAATCCGTTCTTTTTATGGAATGAATCCTTGAATCCTCCTGTGAGTATAGCCTTCATAAAGATGGATATTCAGATGCATAACTTCATCTGTTAGGAAATCTATACAGAAGTTCCTTGTACACAGTAGCTACTCCCTTCATCTCAAGAATAGAAGCTTTAGAGAATGTACCAACCAATATATATCAATAAAAAAGTTAACCATGCACCTCTTTACTTCTGAACAGATGTGTTATGGGGAGGCCACGTTGGTTGGGAAGGCATGTAAACCATACAAGACACTGACATGCTGGAACATATCCAAAAATCACCTCTTGTCTTATATGAAATAACGAATTAGCTTAAGTTTTCTTCCCCTCAACATGAAAAAGAAGTATCTACTGAAAATATAACACATGAGAGGGGGCAGCCTAATATTAGAAAGGAGATGAAAGGTGTAATTTGGAACTGAGTCCACTGTGGAGAACTAGCATCTGCTTTTTCAAAGACCCACATAGCACAATCCACTTTGGGATTGTTCAGAATTAATCCCACTAAATTTACTCCATGCTAAGTGTTTATAAGATAGTATCTCTTCTAAATAGTTGCCAGGAATACTTCCCCCCCCCCCCCCAGAACATAATGAACTCAGTGACAAGAATAAACATGGATCGGCCTTCCTTTTCAGAGGCAAAGCATAGCAGTGCAAGCTCTTTTCAACTCAGCTCAAACTCAACCATTTCCTCATTTCAACTGTACCTATCACATTACTTTTACAAGATCATCTTTTGTATTCCTGCTTACAACCAGACACCCAGAGCTACAATAAAGGAAAGAAGCAAAATGTTTTTTATAAGCTATCAGTTATTAAAGCTACCCTCTTTAACCCAAACAAAAACTAAAGTCAAAACCAACCTCTCAAGAAACTCAAAGAAGCCCATGCATTCCAGTTGGAATCAGTGCCTTCAATCTCCAGCTGTGCAGTTGGGAAAACTGAAAAGCTCATTGCTCATCTGAGAAGAAAAAACAATTTGCCCAGTCCACGCCCAAACCAGAGGAATGCATGAAAGGTCAAACATCACTTGAATGCCTCCAGGAAGTAAGCTTCCTTATTAACCTCAGAGGAAGCTGGCGTTTGGAGTTGCATTTGGAGCTTCTCTGGATGAGTTTCACAATTCCTTTCCCTAAAAATGCTGCTTTGTTTTGCCAGAGGGCCTGTGCTTAGAATGACAGCTTTGCAATATGTAGAACTTCGTTTGCTGAAGCTCTGTGTAGAGAGTTAAGTGGTTAAGAAATGAGGATGGCTTGTATTGGAGGATGTGCTTGCAACTCAGAGAGTTTAGTGTGTATACATATGCACACAGAAGCAGCACAAGTACACATTACGATCTTGTGACCCTTTTTGTAGGTACAAGCAATTTTGAGGGTGATTAATCATAATAAATAATAGGTATTATGAGTGTCTCCTAAATTTTCCTTCCCTGTCCGTAACATTTGCTTACAATCATATAAACAATAAATACAGTTTATTGAAAACTAGATTCTGGACTGTTGCCTTGTGCCTCTTTGGAAGGCAGTTAATTTTACCTATTCATTTATTTCCCTATGAAGCCCATTGCATTTATGAGGAGGGAAGAGAATAAGATAGTATCAACCTCCCTGCATAATACTGAGGGAGGAGAGGAGGAGGGCCTTTGACTCAGTGTAGCCATTTTCTCCATTAGTTTCTATAACAGTGGCCCCCAACCTTTTGGGCACCAGGGACCGGTTCTGTGGAGAGAGGTTTTCCGTGGATCAGAGAGGGTGTGGTTTCGCATATTGCCTGCATCTCACAGACGGGTCTTTGCCTGTTTGCATGGCCCAGTTTTTGGCATGCCATGGCCCAGTGCCATTCCACAGACCAGGGGTTGGGGACCTTTGTTCTACAAAACATCTTGTTGTTACTCTGTCCATTCCCAGAGGATTCAAAAGTCAGCAGTCTCAGACTCCAGAGACATTTGCAACATTTAACTGAAGAGTTAGTCATCCTCAGGGTGCCCTCATTCCTTGATAGTTTTGGAATTTTGGAACACTGCAGATAGTGTTTACATTTTTCTGAAACTTATCTTCAGGACTCGCGCTCTGTCTGAGGTCTGTAAATGTCTCATAAATAGACCTTCTGTAACATGAGTTTGCCTGTTTATTTGGTTATCCCGATATCTTCTCAAGTATGTGATTAGTTTATCTTCATTATCCTGTTGTGTTTGGCTCAGATATCACTATCTCTCACCGTCAACATGTTATCAATGTTTTTTTAATTATTATTATTCTTGTCAGGCATCCCAAGGCTGATGTCACCTTGCTTTCAAATGCCTTTTGGTCAGAGAGAATGCCCATTATATTATTTAGAGGACATTACCTCCTAAAAATGATAAATGGCAATAACGAACCAGAGTCTCCAATTTTAGTATACCTGAAGGAATTCCTTATATTATAAGCACTAACTTATAAGCACTAACTTTTGTTAGCACTAACTAACAAAATGAAATTCAATGGTGAAAAAAGCAAGGTTCTACATTTAGGCAAGAAAAACCAAATGCACAAGTACAGCATAGGTGGCACCATGCTCAATAGTAGTAACTGTGAGAGGGACCTCGGAGTCCTAGTGGACAATCACCTAAATAGGAGCCAGCCGTGTGCTGCAGCTGCCAAAAAGGCCAACACAGTGCTAGGCTGCATTAACAGAGGGATAGAATCAAGATCACGTGAAGTATTAATACCACTCTTCAATGCCTTGGTAAGGCTACACTTGGAATACTGCATCCAGTTTTGGTCACCACGATGTAAAAAAGATGTTGAGACTCTAGAAAGAGTACAGAGAAGAGCAACAAAGATGATTAGGGGACTGGAGGCTAAAACATATAAGGAACGGTTGCTAGAATTGGGTATGTCTAGTTTAACGAAGAGAGGACAAGGGGGGACATGATAGCAGTATTCCAATATCTCAGGGGCTGCCATAAAGAAGAGGGAATTAAGCTATTTTCCAAAGCACCTGAAGGCAGGACAATAAGCAACGGGTGGAAACTAATCAAGGAGAGAAGCAACCTAGAACTAAGGAGAAACTTACTGACAGTGAGAACAATTAATCAGTGGAACAGCCTGCCTCCAGAAGCAGTAAATGCTCCAACACTGGAAGTTTTTAAGAAGAGACTGGACAGCCATTTGTCCAAAATGGTGTAGGGTTTCCTGCCTGAGCAGGGGTTTGGACTAGATGACCTCCAAGGTCCCTTCCAACTTTACTACTACTACTATTATTATTATAATGACAAGATGTATGGAAATATATTGAAATAGAAATGGCTATTGTGGTGGAATATGTTGTGGATTCCAAGAAGAGAGGGGCTGCATTCCAGAGAACCAAGACTGATCTCTTGATCGGGAGAAGGAGAATTAAGAATTTTCCTCCCCAGAGATTCTCAGAGTATATCTTTAATGATGCAAGCAATTGCTGTAGCTTTGCAAGATAGTTTAAGAACAATACAGGAAACTGCTCTGAAGTGACTCTACATGTTTTTCTTGTTTTGGGGGTCCTGATATTATTTCTATAAATATAAATAGCTTTATTAGATATTTTCATAACTCTAATAGTCAAAATGTATACAAACAAAAATATACGCCTCTCCACTAGCCCACACCCAGACAAGCGGGGATTAATACCAGACAAACAATCAAGCAGAGAACATTACCCTAATTAAGAAACTACCAAGAAGAAAATCACACCCCCACCACCATTGGCAGGGCAAGCCACTGTACATAAACAGGGAGCAAATCCCACATTCACTTACACTGATAATGTTACCTAGTTGGGTAATGAAACATCTGCAAGCAAACAACAAATCTTTGAGAGGACCAAGAACTTCATAGTTCAACTCTGAGCCACACATATTCTTTTCTATTGGGATCTTTATATTGAATCATTTGGCATGATTAAGCTTGGAAATGATGTAAATTATTGTGTGCATTTAAGTAGTTTGCATCAAGATTAGCACAGCATAAAACTACAAGCTGCAATTGAAAAACAACAGGGAAATAGTTGGAAATTATCAGAGAGATAACTGGTTAATATATGAAGGATGTAAAAATGGGCAAACAATGCAAGCATAAGCAAGGATATATACACTATATATGCAAGTGAACAACCCCATGCCCTACAGATGGAATGCATCCCTACCTTATTTTATGGCTTGGAATCTCTGGAATATAAGAGGAAGAATTATTTTAAAGGTTTGGGGGAAGTTAAGGTGCAATCTAAGGAACACAGTTTAGCCCTTAAACTCTACAATCTTCCCAATTGGGATAATTATATATTGCGTCTTAATCCCTCCATCTCAAAAAAAAAAAAAAAAAAAAAGACTTGGAGCTTGCAAACTCTGATAATGTTCTGACATCATTTCTCACATTCTCAGCAGGCTTTGGCTGTAAGAAAATGATGTGTCTTTATGCCGACTCTACAAGGAGCCTTAGACTATTATTTGTTTTCAGTAATGAGCTAGTTTTCATTCTCTGTTACTTGGTTTGTTAATACATCTTTTACTAAGTATATTTACTACTTACCCTAAACAATACCCATTTATGAATTGGGAGCTAATTAAAAGGATCCATTTCTACTTTAAAGTAATAGGGCAAACGCCATTTTGAGGCAATGGGTTGAGGGAACTGTTCCAAAACAACTGAGGGACAGAATATCTGCCTAACTTATTGCTGATGACCCAAATTCTACTAGTATATCCAGATCTGCATTCTGTATTTCTTAGTCAAGATAGCAACATTTAACCAAGCAATCACCACTCAATGTGGAGCTCCACTCAGTGGTAACTAATGATTTCCCCTCCATTCTTAATGGCCAATCTACCTGCTACCTGCTCCTCTAATCCTTCTTCCTTAACTTCTGGAAATAATCCCTTTAATCTCCACAGGTTCCACTTTTTAAGTAAAAGAGTGCTCTGAACCTATCCTGGAACTTATGTTGGGGGGGGGGGGAAGTAGAAAAGATCAAATAGACAAATAAGGCAATGGAAGTCTGAGGTCAGCTGAGTTTGACCCTTGCTAGCAATATGAAGTGATTTGCCACTGTTCTCTTACAGGATTTTTTTCCCCAGCTTCTCACTTTAATTGACTCTTTGGGGTTTCCTGCTAATTTCTGAACAAATCTGAATATAGATCACATCAGTCAAGTCTGGCTAAGTGCAGCTACCAGCTCTGACAAACAAATGCTTCCCTACTGGATTGGCTTGTTTCAAAGATCTTTTCTGTCTCTTTCCATTCTTCTGTATTTTGCTGAGTAACAAATATACAGGAAGCCACCCTGACTCGGTGGCGGCTTTAAAGACTCATGACACAGATCTTTCCATGTTAATATGAGCAAAGAAACTGCCTTATTTTGGAAGAGACTTTGTGTCTTACAGAGAGGCTTCATGTTAGTGATTTACTTCTCTACATTTTACTGCTTGGTCTGATATATATTTCAACACTCTTTAACTTTCATTAACATTGCTTGCTGGTTTTAAGAATTAAATCTCAGTGCTGATATAGAAGAATGAGTAGCCCTTGTGTTTGTTAATGTCACTGTTTATAGTCAAGTAAACTTTCTATGTAGCTCCAAAAAGGTGAGCTGATTCTGCAAGACTTAGAGAATATGTATGTGTAAAATAGTATGTGTTGCGTCCTTCGCGAAATGGCAAGACACGAGAAGCAGTTGTAGTTCTCAAGACTTCTTTATTCTTAGTTCAGCTTACAGTTGGAAGACACCGGCAATGCCCAAAACTCTTGGCCTCTTATATAGGCCATTCCCGGGTCAATCTGCAACTTTTGGCGCGCCAGCACTTGCGCATGCGCACAAGTACTGGCGACAGCCTGTCTGGTCCCGGGCAACTTGCACCTGCCCGGGCCCGTTTGCAATGCCCCGAGCCTGCTTGCACAGGCTCAGGACATAACACCCCTTCCCCCCCGGGTTTAAACTATTAACCATGCCATAGTAACACATAACCCATTGCGAGTGTAGTGCCATACTACCCAATGCCAGGTATTACTTTTGCTTCCATTAGTCTAAGTGTTCTGTTCCCTCTGTTAACTCTGTTTTGCCAATAGAGTTACAAAATCTTCTAAATACTTAGGAGATTTCCTGGCTCTCTGTGACCTCCTAACTTCTGGATACCTGCCAAGTACCCCTTGACTGAGGGGTGAGGCGTGCCTGTCCCCCTTGTTTTGCCTTGGTAGTTCCCAAGGACTGTGCTCCAATGCCTGGCCTGCTTGCTTGCCCACCGGGCTCGTCAGGCCAGGGCTTCTTTCTTTGTTTAACCTGGTTGTCCTGCCTTGCTGCAGGCTCTCTGGCCCCTCTAAGTGACTGTCACTGTTGGGCGATTCTGTAGAACCTCCAAGGTCCATCCAAGACCTGTCAGGAGGTTGTCTGTCCCCTGGTTCCCGTTCTGTCCCCAGGCTTGTGGGGTTTCCAGTACTGTCCCAAAACTCAGTTGTCCCCTGAGTGAATTCAGAGGTGTTGTAGTCGGGATTTGGTTCCTCGACCACCTCCCTGTATGTTTGCCCCCTTCTAGGGACAGGGGTAGTGTCGGGCCAACTAGAAGGAGTGTGTGCCAGCTCTCTTGCGGGAAATGGTTTATTGTGATGCTCCCGGGTATCCTCCCTGACTGGAGTACTGTGTGATGCGGGTGAGTAGTGATTATGCCCCCGGGGTGACTCCCTGGCTGGAGTAGGCGTTGATGCCTGGTATCTCGTTGGGCTCCTTGAATTCCTGTTTGGAGCACTCGCGGAATCTTGAGATGAGCTGTTTGTGGCTTCCTCATTGATAATGGGCAGCAGCCCATGCCCTTCCCCTTGCCCAAGGGGGTCCCCCTCTCCCCCTGGAAAAGACCCAGGAATCTCAGCGGGAAGGTCCCGTCTAGGGTGAAGTTGGTCGATGTGTCGATGCAGGACACGACCGTTGTCCAGGGACACCTCGTAAGACAGAGGACCTGTGACCCTGGATATAGAAGTGGAGACCCATGAATGACCAGGCCCGTAATTACGAGTCCAAACCGGGGCACCCACAAAGAGTTGTCTAGGTGCCCTGGGGCGTGTGTAAGAAGAAGGCAGTCTATCCGGATGCAACCGGTCAAGCTTGGTAGTCAGTTTGCGCCCCCAACGAAGTTCAGCTGGGCTCCTCCCCGTAGAAGTGGACGGTGTAGTGTGATAAGAAAGGAGGAAGTCAGCCAACCTGTGATGCCAGTCTCCGTAGGTAATTTTCTTCAAGGCGTCCTTGGTGATGCGAACCATGCGTTCAGCCATACAGTTGGTGGACGGGTGGAAAGGTGGCATGACGAATCATGTTAGCCTGTAAGAAAGCTTGGAATTCGGAAGAAGTGAATTGAGGGCCGTTGTCAGACACGAGGACATCTGGAAGCCTGTGTGCAGCAAAAATCCCCCTCAGTACTTGAATAGTCTTTGCAGCGGTGGTGGAAGATACAGGTACAACCTCAAGCCATTTTGAATGGCTGTCAACTAGGACCAAGAAGAATTGACCCTGAAAGGGCCCAGCGTAGTCAATGTGCACCCTAGACCATGGAGACTGTGTTTCCTCCCATCTATGTACAGGAGCTTGTGGCATTTCGGGGCGTGAGCGTTGGCAAAGGTGGCATGCGTGCACCTTAGCTTCAATGTCACTATCTAACCCAGGCCACCACAAATGGCTGCGCACGAGCGCCTTCATGCGTACAATGCCAGGATGACCCTCGTGGAGGGAACCTAAGACCCTAGTCCTCATTGAGGTAGGAATGACAACTCCGCTTCCCCAAAGCAGACAACCCTGGAAAGTGGACAACTCGTTCCTTTTAGACCAGAAACTCTGAAACTCAGTGCCAGGACAGCTCTCTGGCCATCCAGATAAAACCCAAGAAAGGACACGTGAAAGTGTGTGTTCTGTGCCTGATTCAGCGGCTACATCTCTGGCATTCAAAGAAGACTCGAGCAAGGCCTGAATGGAGAGAAGATTGATAGCTGGAGCAGGGTCAGCTTCTATTACCGGCAGGGGTAACCTACTGAGGCCATCAGCATGGCCCATTTCCTTCCCAGGTTTATGAAGTAGGGAGAAATCATAGGCAGAAAGAAAGATAGACCATCTTAGCATTCTGGGGGAGATGATTTGGGGAGTTTGCTTACGTGTGGTAAACAGTCCCAACAAAGGCTTATGGTCAGTGAAGACCGTGAAATGCCTGCCATATAAAAAATCATGGAATTTTTTAATTCCAGCAACCACAGCTAAAGCCTCCCTGTCTATTTGAGCATAATTACGCTCAGCAGAAGACAAGGTTCTGGAGTAGTATGCAACCAGGAACCTGAGTTCCATCTGCCCTGAGGTGGCTTAGTACAGCTCCTACCCCATAAGGAGAAGCATCACAAGCGATGCACACAGGAAGGGATTCATTGAAATGTGCGAGTACACTGTTAGAAGTGAGTAAGGCCTTGACCTCATTGAAACTTGCCTCATGTTTTTGTGACCACTGCCACACTGCCTGTTTGTCTAATAGCCTGTGAAGAGGCTCAGCTACACTAGCCTTATGTGGAAGAAAGGAATTGTAGAAATTCAGAAGGCCCAGGAAAGCCTGTAGTTCGGCCTTAGACTTTGGCCTGGGAGCATGCATAATAGCTTTCAGTTTGGATTCAGCAGGGTGAATCCCAGTAGTATTAATTTTGAATCCCAGAAAATCAGTAGAAGGCACCCCAATTTTACATTTGTCCTTCTTAAGCTTGAGGCCCGTTTTCCTGAACCTTAACAGGACAGCCCTTAATCTCTCAGCTAAATGTGTGTAGAATCTCCTGCAATTAAGACATCATCAAAATAGGGGCAAACCCCTGGTATACCCCGTAGTGTGTTTTCCATTACGCTTTGGAAAATTCCAGGAGCGACATTTACTCCAAATTGTAGCCTCTTCACCTTGAAGGCCCCTCTGTGGGTCACAATGGTCTGCGCTACAGCAGCATCATCATCAACAGGCAGCTGCTGATATGCTTGAGCTAGGTCAAGCTTTGCAAAAATGCGCCCCCCCTTGAGGGAGGCCAGAATATGACTGACCACAGGAACAGGATAGGCATGTTGCTGCAATGCCTTATTCAGAGTGCATTTGTAATCAGCACAGATGCGAATGTCCCCATTTGCCTTGAGAGGCATGACAATGAGGGTCTCCCAGGGACTGGAGTCAACAGGTTCTAGAACTCCTTGCTGAATCAGTTTGTCCAATTCAGTGTCAATTTTACTTTTTAAAGCAAAAGGGACCCTTCTTGCTTTAATTCTAATGGGAGTGACAGTGGGGTCTAGTTTTAATGACACAGGGGGTCCTTTGTATGTGCCCAGCTGGGGCCTGAAGACATCTGCAAATTCTTTGCAAACTTCTTGTAGGTCAAGCGTTTGCAGACTATTGAGCCCTGTGACGTGTATTCCCAAGGTCTCAAACCAATCGAGTCCTATGAGACTCGTTTGTTCACCCCCTACTACTATTAGATCTAGTGGACCTTCAAAATCCTTATACTGTACGTTAAGGGTGGCCTCCCCCTTAACACACACTCTGGAGTTTTGAAAGTCTGTTAACACAATGTCAGAAGGCCTCAGCTTGGCCTGAGTTCCACTACTGGAACAAATCTTCCTAAACATTTGCATGGAAATGATTGAAAGTGCAGACCCCGTATCCAGTTCCATAGCCAATGGAACCCCTTGTAGCTTCACCTTAGGTGACAGCTTTTTCTTAATGGGCTTGTGTGTGCCTGTCCTATAGATGCTTCTTCGCAAAGCGCAAAACCCCACCCTGTTTTGGCTGGGAACCCTGGTACATTTCAGGCGCAATTCTTCCTGAGGTTGTACCTTCTGACGGCCCAGGCACACAGCTGCAATGTGTCCTTGTTTTATGCACGCCCTGCAGATAGCGGAGCGGAACTTGCAGTCAGTTCTCTTGTGGCGACCTCCACAACCGATGCACTTGGGGAGAACTGAAGAGCTTCCTTTTTGTTTCCCTTCCTTTGTGGGGTGGAGACGGTCCACTTCCTCGTCAGGATCCTCCTCAGAGTTCCTTTGGACTTCTTCCTGGTGCACGGACGCAGCATCTGGACTGTTTCTGATCGGCCGCATGTTCTTGATGGCACCGCCCGCTTCTTCTTCTGCAGTGACCTCTCTCAAGTCATCTTGGAATGACAAGTCCTCCTTGGCAAAAAGTCTCTGTTGTAACTCTCTCTGCCTTAGACTGCATACAAATCTGTCCCTCAGTCATTCTTCGAGGTCTTTGAACTCGCAATGTTTGGCGGCTTTCCTCAACGTGGCGATGTACTCCTTGGCCGATTCTCCGGGTCGTTGATCCCTCTGCTCGAAGGTGTGGCGCCACGCGATGACGGACATCTTGGGCTGGAAGTGCTCCTTCAGTAGCTTTTTAAGATCTGCGTAGTTGACAGACTCTAGAGGGACAGGTGCTGCAAGGTTCTCAGCGATTTCGAATGCGTCTTGACCGCAAACGCACAGCAGGGTGGCAGCCTTTAAATTATCTTCCCGTACTTGATTTACCTTGAGGTAGTTTTCACCCTGGCTACGTAGGACTCCCACCTCTCTGGATGTGAGACGTCGAATTTCGAAAGCCTTCCAATTTTTGCCATTTTGTAGAAGGAAGGGTCTATCTGCCAGCCTACCCCCGAATGCAAGCTTGATTGGCAGGTAGCTGCCGAGTCAACGCCGTTCCTGCCGCTCAGGACTCACTCGGGTAAGCTTACACCTTTTCGATTGATGTAAGGCATCCCATCCTCGTCGCCAGTGTTGCGTCCTTCGCGAAATGGCAAGACACAAGAAGCAGTTGTAGTTCTCAAGACTTCTTTATTCTTAGTTCAGCTTACAGTTGGAAGACGCCGGCAACGTCCAAAACTCTTGGCCTCTTATATAGGCCATTCACGGGTCAATCTGCAACTTTTGGCGCACCAGCACTTGCGCATGCGCACAAGTACTGGCGACAGCCTGTCTGGTCCTGGGCAACTTACACCTGCCCGGGACCGTTTGCAATGCCCCGAGCCTGCTTGCACAGGCTCAGGACATAACAGTATGTATAAAACACTATTTTGCTATTTGGTATTCATGCCCATTGAAATTTTGTAGAGTTGGGAGGATAAACAGGTAGTAAAAACTAATTCAGAGCAATCTTAGTCATTTGTAATTATGGCCTTTTAAAATAAAATTCCAAATTAGGGACCTTAACAATTGATACTACTGATCCTATTCTTATGCAATTTCTGGAATGAATTAGGTAATTTTAGTATATAAGATGCTGATTCAGTGACCTAAGAACTAAGTAGATAGGTAGTCTAATGGTTTAGTACATCTACCCTAAGAAATAACCAAATGATAAGCTAATGGGATATATCGACTAGTACTTTTTATTATGAAAAAAATATTTTTATAAATTCAGGAGATTGCCTTGTAAATTATCTAATTTTTGTGCAGTTTGTGCAAAATTCTTGATTAATTTGGAAAATAGCGCACATAGTTATGAAAAATATAGCACCATATATAATAACGTCTTTTCAAGTTATCAAATGAATAAAACCATTCCTTGCATTGCTTATGTGAGCTATAGAGAACACACACCAAAACCTTCTTAGAAATAGTATCTATTCTCTAGAATAGAGAAGGTTAAACCTCTTGCAGCCAACGGCTATGACTGCACAGCAGTGGTAGGACATCATAGTAAATTTTTGCATCACTGTCCTATAGGGGATATCAGACATTAATAACCCTATTCATTTTGTTGTAGATTTCTGACATTTATAGTACTTGGATTTTTTTCCTGCATATAATCATAAAATTATGCACTCATTATTTATCAATTTGCAGATAAATTTTGGTGCTACTGCTAGGGGTATAAGGGCCCAAATGTCCTCTACCAAAAAAGAGGGAAGGTCATGGACTAGATGTAGAGGACCCTCTTCTGCTCTAGAAAGTTTCTGGGTTTAGGATTACTACCCTGACTGTTTATTCCACCAATAGATGATGATTTGTATTGGCATTTCATTTTTATTTTTTTATTCATTTTTTAAAAAATCTTTGGTTTTGCTTTTTGATTTTATTAAACTATGTGACTTCATTTCAATCCATTTCATTGCCTTTTTGTTTACCATTTCGAGCACTTTAAATTGGACAGAATGCTCAGAAGTTTTACAAATAAAAAATTAACTTGATGCATAAACTTTGGTGAAGACTAAATTAAACTATAACAATGAACTATGTCCTCATTTGAGATAATCCAATGAGTTGGCCCCAGCTTCTTTCATCTGTTGCATAGCAGAGCGTGAGAGAGAATTTTTCAGAAGCCAGAATTAATCCCTCCTTCCGTGGCAGATAAAGTTTGCTTTTCAATTTGCTGCCTGGTAATCAAAAACACATCCTTAGATTGCCTACTCTTAAGTGTATTGTTTGTTCACTTATCTTTTCCTTATGAGCAGCATACAGTAGAGATAATGGAAAAAAAGAAAGAACAAAAATCATGAAAGAAAAGAAAAAGCTACGCATTTACCTGGTCTGGTATGTTATATGGGGCTTCTAATTTCTCTTGGTGCTTTGCAGTCACACAAGGGTTGCTAGAACTGATGAGCACAGGAGAGCTGATATCCAAAGTCTGCCTTCCTGTGGGTGAATGGACCATCCTGTTGAGGGTATTTAGGGCAGTTGTAATAGAGAACTGTCTCATGGTTTTCCTTCTAGATTCAGATCCCTTGCAGAAAGTGGGTGACTCTACACCTTTTGATCTGGGTAAGAACCTTTGTAAAGGAGAAGCACATTTCAGGGGAGAAAACTGGTAACTTTTGCTCCTTTGAAGAAGTTGCTGTGCTGTTGCATTTGGCTGGAAAAAGGAGGGAGAAAAGAGATGTGACTTTGTTAATAGCAACCCAAAGATTTTAAGTTGCAGAACTGAAACTCCAGGAACTGCTTGAGTAGTTATCTCTAACAACATGCTAACTTGCATGTGGAACGGCATTACTGATTGGGTCTACACACAGTGCTAAGTCATAGCTTATTTAACAATCTTATTGATGTTTTATCAAATTTGCAAAGCTGTTCAACTCTCTAGGGTTGCTGAGTGGCATACAATATTAAAAAAAAATAAATTAACATAACAGTAACAATAAAAGGATAGTGAAGCAGAAAGAATAAAAGTAACATCCTCTTAATGTATACCATTCTCAGAAAGTGCCACTGTACAATTTAACCCAGAGTTTTAAGGGCTGATTTGAATGAGGCCATGGAGGATACATATGAATCTTGGGGTCTGCGTCTGTGTTGTTTCATAGAACAGAAGCTGGGACAGAGAAAGATTATATTCTAAGTTTCATCAGGTGGCAGAGTTTAATCTATGGGACCTGAAACATATCAATTCCGTTGGAATGAATAGGATGAGCAGAAATGTAGGAGACAGATGGTTTTCTAGATAATGAGGCCTTATGACCTAAAGGTGATATCCAGCACCATGAAATGTACCTGTAAACTTACAGGTGACCACCGTAGTCATACAATAGAGATGTGTGCATGGGTATATCATCACATGCTTATGGTGGGCCAACTGCAGCATCTGCATGGCTTTCAAAGATAGCCTGACACTGTCTAGAAAGCTTCCCAGAAATAGGCAATTGGTGGAAAAGATAAATCAGTGAGAAGGCCTTCCTGGCTACCACTGCTACTTGATGTTCAGCAGGAGCTGTAAGTTCAGAAAAACTCCCAAACGGTGCATTAACTTTGAATGGAGAATTAAAGATAGCAAAGTTCTGGGTGATCATAAGATCCATAGCCACTCAGTCTCATTAGTGGTGAGCTTGAGTCTCTCTACACACACACACACTCACATACACATATATAGCCCGATGAGTCCATTATTACCAGCCTTAGCTCCTTTAAATAGCATTGGCTATACACAGAATATACTCTGAACTTTTAAAAGCAAGATTATTTTGTCCCACTCACTACTTCCAATACCTGACTAGAGAGGCTTCAGATCTCTCTTAATTTCCGGTTGTCTATCATTTGATGGGTATGTTAGCTTGCTTTAAACAACCACCTAATGGATTTCAAGGAGAACTTTTCTCAAGACTGAAATCGCAAGCCACGATCAAATGTGCTGACAAAGAACATTCTGTGTGATTGTGTGGTGCGGGTGTATATTCATAGTACATTCAATAAATTGTTCTTACCTCCACAAACAAGATGGGAAAAATTCCTGTTCTGTCCCCCAACTTTCCCTCTGCCCAATTCTCATCCATTCGACTGATTATAGTGATTATATCACCCTGAAAGATAATAATCATAAAGACTAACCAGGGTAGTCGCTTATGCTTGATAGAGGATCTGTGGTTTACTGCATTACAGTGAAAGATAAATTACATCAACTTGGTTTGTAAGCCATTAAAATATGAAACGTTGCCTACACTATGTGTGTAAAATTAAGAGGACCCTTAATTTTCCCCCATGTGATCTTTATGAAGCTCTTTCCTTTTGGTCAAATATATCAAAGTAGTTGTACTATTTTTCTTTTTAAAAAAATCTCAGTCGTATTAACAAGTAGATTGGTATTTCTCAAAACAATTCTAACATATGTGCATGAAGAGAAAGAATATTTGAACCCTTCAGTACATCACACTCCTCAATATTTCAACATAAACAAGATACATTTAGCTACCAGCTGAATGAATGGAAAATGAATTCAAGGAGAGATGGAGATGCAGAAGCTACTTGGATGTGAGTAAAAAGGACTGTGGTACAGAATGCTGCAGAAGTATGTGGAGTTATTCTATGGGAAACAGGACAAAGGTTGCAAGGTGGAATGATGAAGTAAAAGAGAATGATTAATATGATTAATGAATAATGAAGAAACACACACGAAGACAAAGATGGATAAATAGAGAGAGAATGTAATCAAAGAAAAAAAGGAATAGTTAAGGTTTAAAGATGCAGAGAAAATGCAGAATGATTCTGATGGCAATTGAAACAAATATTTTTGAAATGTGTGAAGTCTAAACAAAGATGTTTATCAGAGAGTAAGGAAAACATGATGAAATAATGTATGATGAAGCTGAAGTGAGCTGAATACTCTTTTAGGACTATTTTTGAGATTTGCATGGGACAGATTATATGCTGAAAGAGAAGAACTGAAATAAATGAGATCCATATTAATATTTGAGATAAAAATATGGAAAAGGATGTCATACAGGTAGTCCTTGACATATGACAACTGAGCCCAAAATTTCTGTGGCTAAGCAAGACATTTGTGAAGTGAGTTTTGCCCCATTTTACAGCCTTTCTTGCCACAGTTGTTAAGTGAATCACTGCAGTTGTTAAGTTAGTAGGTGAATCTGGCTTCCCCATTGAGTTTGCTTGTCAGAAGTTTGCATAGATGATCACAGGACCTGGGGATACTGCAACTGTCATAAATATGAGTCAGTTGCTGGGTGTCTGAATTTTGATGACATGAGCATGGGGATGCTGCAACAGTTGTAAGTATGAAAAGCTGTCATAAATCATAAGTCAGTGTCATTTTTTCAGTGCTGTTGTAACTTCATATGGTCACTAAATGAATTGTTGTAAGTTGAGCACTGCCTGTATAGTGAGAAAGTGAAAAAATTGTGAGGCTGCAGGTAGAAAGTGGACTATGCTAAAATACAGATACTTGTGGAATAGATGTGTGATTTATTTAATGTGCATGTGAAGACTGCATCTTCTGTTTGTCCAAAAACTGATAGTATGGCATTATTTCCTAAAAATGTAGTGTGTGTGTGTGTGTGTGTGTGTGTGTGTGTGTGTGTGTGTAATTAAATACTGTGTGCCTGGGAAGGTGTTTGACAGAATTCTGAGGGAAAGAGCAAAAAAAAAAAAAAAAACAAACAAAAAAAACCTGACAATGAGCAGAAGCTGAAAAGTGTGGTGTGACTTTATGGAAGAGGGTACGTGAAAGAAACTTTCTTTTCAGAAATCACTGGGAAATATGTAAACATGAGGAAGCACTTAGTAAGTGCTTAGTAAGTTTGTTGGTTTACAAATCAATCCAGAGTTCACTCAAGGCACAAATGACCAGTCTTAAATTTTCCTACTTTTGACATATTATGCTAAGATGCAGCTCTCTGGAAAAGGCTCTCATGCTGGAATAGGTGGAAGGAAAGAGAAGAGGATGATCAGTAGCAAAGTGGATGGCCTTGGTTACAATGAGTGAGTACACCATTGAGAACAGAGAAAATCTATGCATATGATTAATAGGAGTTAAAAAAATGACTTGATGCACACAATCAGTCAATCAATCCTGTAAGGGATAGGCTTTAATTATGGAACAAAATATCATGGCCATAAAGCTTGCATGGGAACAAATAGAATGGCTGGTGAATGGATCAACAGACATAAGGAAGACTTGGATGTGTAATATCCCCCTCTTTTAAAAACAACAACAACAAATGTGCTTATAATGAATGCTTGTGATAGTAGAAGTCTGTTGAATGAGGACTGTGAAAGAAAGAATACTCCAATAGCCCTCCTTCCCCTGTTGCAGGACTTTTAAGAACCGCTTAAAGGTACTACCCTTTAGATCTAAATATCTTGTTTTGAAATCAATGATTAGTGGAGAAGATAGAAGAATGGGAGGAGGAGAAGGAAGAGGAGGAGGAAGAGGAGGAGGAGGAAAGAAGAGAGGAGAGGAGTTTCAAGAACCAAGTACTGAAGCCTTGAAAATGACAGGAAAGCAGATAAACCTTGACAGTGGCAGGGCAAACCACTTTTCATCACCTACCAATCTGTCCTCAGCCATAGAGATGGCAATACATTTCCTTCTTTTGCCCAGATGACAAGGGCTTTATATGAAACCCCCAAATTCCAGCATTCTAACAGAGGTGTAGAAAAGCAGATGAGCTTTGTCTCCAGCAACCTTTTTAAAAAAGCAAAAGACCCCAAACCAGATGGCATGCAATCCAGGCAATGTTTGCAATGAACAAAACAAATTGCCTCTCTCTGTGATTCCTCATTGTGCATGCAGTGATGTAGAAAGTCTTTTTTTTTTTAAAGCGTTTATATTGATGAAATGAGCAGCAGCAGATGCGTCAGTGAAAGTTGGTACTCTCAGCTGGCTCTTCCATGTTTCCGGCAATGATCACAACTAACTGTTCAGAACCATGTTCCTATAGTTCTCTCACCAGCCAGCTCCACTGTAATCTCAATGCAGTAATACAGGAATATGCTTAAGTGTAGCCTGTCCCATTATTCACTTTGCCCCCCCTATATCTGAAATAAAAACCTTGCTCCTTCTTTCTCATTGGGCGCATTGTTATTCTATCTTGCAATGTGCATCTTTTGTCAGCTACCTGATGCTATAGACTCATGCCTAGGTGGCCCTGTTACTTATGCTTATTATGAGCAATGGAACAACAGAGATATTCACAGGATAAATGTAGTGTGCTTTAGGGGATGATACTGATGATTCCATGATGCCTAGGTATTCTGTTTTTTCACTGATGATTTATAGCATCTTCTAGCCCAGGGGTAGGCAACCTTGGCTCTTTTATGACTCATGGACTTCAACTCCCAGAATTACTGAGTCATAAAAGAGCCGAGGTTGCCTACCCCTCTTCTAGCCTAAATCAACCATAGCTTTGGCAATAAAAAAGCCTGTCTTCAGTACTATTCTATCAGCACAGGGAGGGTTGGATGATACCACAAGCTGCTAGAAATCTCTAGCATCTGTTTTCTGATGTACTCTGTAAACCATTTTCCTTCAAAGCTTCATCCGATACACCTACTTGCTGTGCTGAAACCTATACTATTATTGTATACTATCAACATGAAATCTACCCAGGCTATTATATTACAAAGCTAAAGATCAAGGTAAATTTAATGTGGTAAATATAGAATAAATTGGTGACAAGAAGCAGTTGGTTACAGTTATGGTTATTGTTGAGTCCTCGGCTAATGGCAATGACGACGCGAGACATTCTTGATGTTCAATAACCTTCTTTATTTCTCTTCAGCAGCCCCGTTACAACTCAGGGCAGCACGGACTTCTCAGCCTCTCTTAAAGACCTTTTTCCCTGGGCCAAAAGGCAACATTTAGGCGCACGAAGCGCCTCGCGCATGTGCGCGAGCGCTGGCACCAACCAGTCTGGTCCCGGGCAACTTGCAGCTGCCTGGGACCATTGCAACGTCCCGAGCCTGCCCTTTTGCAGGCTCAGGACATAACACCCCTTTCCCCCCGGCTAAGACTACATGACAATTTTAACGCAACCTCAACACGAGCGTGGTGTACACTCTTGTTAAATGGTACCACGCTATAGTGCTGGGGATTAACTCCAGTGTTCCCATTTCCAGCTTCCACAGAATACACTTAAGTCTTCTGCCTGGCCAGTAAGGTTATAAAATCTTCAAGATATTTGGGAGACCTCTTATCTCTCTGTGACCTACCTAGGCCTGGATTATTTACAAGTACACCTTGTCCTGTGGAGGTTATAGGTTCACCCCCCTTATCAGACCCTGGTGGCCCCCGTGGACTGTGCCCTGATGCCTGGCCTGCTTGCTTGCCCACTGGGCTCGTCAGGCCAGGACCTTGCTCTCTCTCTAACCTGGTTAACCTGCCTAGTTGCAGGCGATCTGACCCTTCTATTAAGCTGCCATTGTTGGGTAGCTCTGAATGGCCTCTCAAGCCCACACTGGACCTAACGGGAGGCTGGCTTCCTCCACTCCCCAGTTCCATAGCAGGACTGTCATTTCAGTATTGTCCCAAAACTCAGTTCTCCCCTCCATTGAACCAGAGGGTCCAATGTCTAAAATTGGCTCTTCTCCCACTTCCCTGTGGCAGTTTCCTTCTCTGGGGACTGTGGCTGTGTTGGGCCAATTGTATTGATTGTGTGCCAGCTCTCTTGCAATGTTTGAGTTATTAGGATGCTCCCGGTTATTCTCCCTGACTGGAGTGCTGAAAGGTGTACGTGTGTAATGATTATGCCCCCGGGGTGACTCCCTGGCTGGAGTCTGCGCTGTAGCTTGTGCGCTAACTGGTTCCCTTGAATTCCTGTTTGAAACACTCGCGGAATCATGCGACAGGCCATCTGTGGCCTCACTGTGAGAATCTGAATGCTGCCAACACCCTTCCCTTTGCCCGTAAGGGTCCCCCTCCCCCCTGGAAAAGAATCAGGAGTCTCTACAGGTGAGTCCAGCCTTGTACGCAGCTGGTCAATATGCCATCGTAGGATGCGGCCGTCTTCCAAGGGGACCTCATAAGACAAAGGGCCTGTAACCTTGCAAACAGTGGCAGGAACCCATAAATGGCCTGGCCCTTAATTACAGGTCCATACAGGGGCACCCACTTGCAATTGCCATGGTGCCCTGGGCTGTGTACCCCTAGGCGGCAGTCTGTCCGGATGCAACCGGTCAAGTTTAGTAATCAGTTTGCGCCCCCAATGAAGTTCAGCTGGGCTCCTCCCGGTAGAAGTGGAAGGTGTAGTGCGGTAGGAAAGGAGGAAGTCAGCCAACCTGTGATGCCAGTCCCCATAGGTAAGTCTCTTTAAAGCATCCTTGGTGATGCGGACCATCTGTTCAGCCATCCCGTTGGTGGAAGGGTGGAAAGGAAAGGCCATTGTCAGACACCAAAACATCCGGAAGCCCATGTGCAGCAAAAACTCCCCGCAGTACTTGGATAGTCTTTGCAGTGGTGGTGGATGAGACAGGTACAACCTCAAGCCATTTTGAATAGCTATCAATCAGGACCAAGAAGAATTGACCCTGAAAGGGCCCAGCATAGTCAATGTGCACCCTAGACCATGGGGACTGTGTTTCCTCCCACCTATGTACGGGAGCCTGAGGCATTTCTGGGCGTGAGCATTGACAAAGGTGACAAGCATGCACCTTAGCCTCAATTTCCTTATCTAACCCAGGCCACCACAAGTGGCTGCGTGCAAGCGCCTTCATTCGAACAATGCCAGGATGACCCTCGTGAAGGGACTCTAAGACTCTAGACCTCATTGAGGTAGGAATGACAGCTCTGCTACCCCACAGCAGACAGCCCTGAAAGGTGGACAACTCGTTCCTTTTTAACCAGAAACTCTGAAACTCAGTACCTGGACAACTCTCTGGCCATCATACAAAACCCAGGATAAGACTCGAGAGAGTGTAAGATCCGTGGCTGATTCAGCAGCCACATCCCTGGCATTAAGGGGTGACTCAGGCAGTGCTTGAATTGAAAGAATATTGATTGCCGGGGCAGGGTCAGCCTCAACTACCTGTAAGGGTAATCTACTGAGGCCATCAGCATGGCCCATTTCTTTGCCCGGTTTGTGAATTCAAGAAAAATCATAAACTGACAGGAAGATTGACCATCTGAGCATCCTGGGAGAGATAATGTGAGGGGTCTGTTTGTTAGTTGTAAACAATCCCAACAAAGGCTTATGGTCAGTGTAGACCGTGAAATGTCTGCCATATAAAAAGTCATGGAATTTTTTGATTCCAGCAACAACAGCTAAGGCCTCCCTGTCTATCTGGGCATAATTCCTTTCAGTAGACGATAAAGTTCTGGAGTAATATGCAACAGGAACCTGAGTTCCATCAGGTGTGAGATGGCTGAGTACAGCTCCTACGCCATAAGGGGAAGTGTCACAAGCAATGCACACAGGGAGTGTTTCATTAAAATGTGCAAGCACATTGTTAGATGTTAGCAAGGCCTTAACCTTATTGAAGCTTGCTTCGTGTGCTTGTGACCATTCCCACACAGCTTGTTTGTCAAGAAGTCTATGAAGTGGTTCAGCTACATCAGCCTTGTTAGGAATAAATGAATTGTAGAAATTCAAAAGTCCCAGAAAAGTTTGCAGTTCAGCTTTGGACTTAGGTCTGGGAGCTTGTGTGATAGCTTCTAATTTGGACTCAGCAGGATGAATCCCATTGGCATCAATTCTGAACCCCAGAAAATCTGTAGAAGACACCCAATTTTACATTTGTCCTTTTTAAGTTTAAGTCCTGTTTTCCAAAACCTCAGCAGGACAGCCCTCAATCTTTCAGCCAAATTTTGGGTAGACTCTCCAGCAATTAAGACATCATCAAAATAGGGGCAAACCCCTGGAATATCCCTCAAGGTATTTTCCATTACTCTTTGGAAAATTCCAGGAGCTATGTTTACTCCAAATTGCAGTCTCTTGACCTTGAATGCCCCCCTATGAGTTACAATGGTTTGTGCCACAGCAGCAGCTTCGTCCACAGGCAACTGTTGGTACGCCTGAGCTAAATCAAGCTTTACAAAAATACGCCCCCCTTTGAGGGAAGCCAGAATTTGGCTGACAATAGGCACAGGATAGGCATGTTGTTGTAATGCCTTATTGAGCGTGCATTTGTAATCTGCACAAATGCGAATATCCCCATTAGCCTTAAGAGGCGTTACTATGGGAGTTTCCCATGGACTGGAGTCAACAGGTTCTAAGACTCCTTGCTGAATCAATTTGTCCAATTCAGCATCAATTTTCCCTTTTAAGGCAAAAGGTACCCTTCTTGCCTTTACTCTGATAGGAGTGACAGTTGGGTCTAATTTCAGAGACACTGGGGGACCCTTGTATGTGCCCAACTGAGGGCTGAATACAT
Organism: Crotalus tigris; assembly: GCF_016545835.1. Taxonomy (NCBI): domain Eukaryota; kingdom Metazoa; phylum Chordata; class Lepidosauria; order Squamata; family Viperidae; genus Crotalus; species Crotalus tigris. The sequence continues at coordinate 2,382,121 of NW_024096478.1, read as the reverse complement.
CTGCAAATTCCTTGCAGACTTCCTGTAAGTCTAACGTTTGCAGGCTATTGAGCCCTGTAACTTGTATTCCCAGGGCCTCAAACCAGTTGAGTCCTATGAGACTCGTACGATCACCCTCCACTACCAATACATCTAGTGGACCTTCAAAATCCTTATACTGCACGTTAAGGGTGGCCTCCCCCTTAACACACACTTTGGAGTTTTGAAAGTCTGTTAGTACTATGTTAGAAGGCCTAAGCTTAGCCTGGAAACCACTACCAGAACAAATCTTTCTGAATGTGTGAATGGAGATGATTGAAAGTGCAGACCCAGTGTCTAATTCCATGACCAATGGAACTCCTTGCAATTTCACTCTAAGTGACAGCTTCTTTTTAAGTGGTCTGTGTGTGCCTGTCTTAAAAATGCTTCTTCGTGAAGCACAGAAACCCACCCTGTTTTGGCTGGGGACCCTGGTACCTTTCAGGCGCAATTCTTTTCGGGGTTGTACCTTCTGTTGGTCCAGACACACAGCTGCTATGTGGCCTTGCTTCCCACATGCTCTACAGATTGCAGAACGGAACTTGCAGTCGGTCCTCTTGTGGCGACCTCCACACCCGAAGCACTTGGGTATAGGTGAAGACTTTTCTTTGCCTTCTTTGGTTGGGTAGAGATGATCTATTTCTTCATCAGCTTCCTTGAACTCTCTTGTGATGCACGGAAACAGCTTCTGGAAAGCTTTTGATGGGCCTCATATTTTTGATTGCCCCACTTGCTGCCTCTTCTGCAGTAACCTCTCTCAAGGCATCTTGGAATGATATGTCCTCTTTGGCAAAAAGCCTTTGTTGTACATCTCTGTTTCTCAGTCCACATACAAGTCTGTCTCTCAGTCTTTCCTCTAAGTCTTTAAATTCGCAATGCTTAGCTGCCTTTCTTAATGCAGCAATGTACTCTTTAGCTGATTCACCAGCCCGTTGATCCCGCTGTTCAAAATTATGTCTCCAAGCAATAACAGACAACTTGGGTTGAAAATGCTCTTTCAGTAATTTCTTAAGATCTGTGTAGGTAACAGATTCAAGAGGTGCAGGGGCTACTAAGTTTTCAGCAATTTCAAATGCATCTTGACCACAAACGCAGAGTAGTGTGGCGGCCTTTAAGCCCTCTTCTCTTACTTGATTAACTCTGAAATAATTTTCTGCTCGGGCCACATAAGATTCCCATCTTTCGGGATGTGTAATATCAAACTCTGAAATTTTCCAATCTTTGCCTGTACTGGCAGGCAGTTGCTGAATTTAACGCGGTTTCCTCGCTGTGCTGGACTCCAGGGTAAGCTTACAATTAAGCTTACAATTACATATAAAGCTTACAATTATTTGCGTAATTGCAAGGCAATCCCACCTTCGTTGCCAGTGTTGAGTCCTCGGCTAATGGCAATGACGACGCGAGACATTCTTGATGTTCAGTAACCTTCTTTATTTCTCTTCAGCAGTCCCGTTACAACTCAGGGCAGCACGGACTTCTCAGCCTCTCTTAAGGACCTTTTTCCCCGGGCCAAAAGGCAACATTTAGGTGCGCGAAGCGCCTCGCGCATGTGCGCGAGTGCTGGCGCCAACCAGTCTGGTCCCGGGCAACTTGCAGCTGCCCGGGACCGTTGCAACGTCCCGAGCCTGCCCTTTTGTTGATATACAGAGAGAGGCAGTCGTGTCATTCATTTGCATCACAGAATTGGTCAGTGGGCTGCTGCAGGATGACAATCAGCATTTCTGCACTAACAATTTATAGTGTCATCCAACCGTTGCTGTGGCAATATATCACAGATATAGACAGGTTTCATCTCGCCCCAGCAATAGTTGGGTGGCACAATAAATCACTAGTGTGAAAAGTTTTTTGTTCCTGTCTCTGCAAACTGGTTTACCAAATGTAGTAGAATCCGTTTATAGATAGCCCAATAGTACAGCTAGCAATCACTGTAAGCAATATAGAAGGGAAAAACTAGAAGGAAATGAAGAAAGGATAGTTTAAGAAATAGTTTAAGGAAACTATTATAAGAATGAAGAAACACAGGGGACCTGATGATGATGAAGATGAAGACGAAGATAGCTATGTGAGAAGAAGCTATGTCTTCATAAGATATGAGGGCTTTGAGGAAGGAAATTCACTTGAATTCCTTCTTAGTGCACTTAGTGACAGACAGGAACAGCAAAACGTGCATATAATTCTTCATATACAGTATCTTGTGTCCTAAAAGAAACCTGGAAACAGTATTCTGTTCCTATTGCTTACTGATGCCTGATCAAAGCACAAAGACCCCAGGTAGTAGGAGTGGACAGAGATGTGGAACGTAAAGGTGATAGGTCTAGTGAAGACGCCATATTGATGGTCCACCTCTCTAGAGGAGAATAGTCAACTGACAATTGTTTTGTTTCATTGTCTCCTACTGTGAGATTATTTTAAATGAAAAGTGGACTTTGTTTCAAAACAAATAAATACTTAAATGGAGATATAATTACTAAAAAGGTAGTCACTATTACTGTACGCCTTAAAATCTAGGAAAGGATTGAGCAAGTAAGCATGTCTCCTATATTGTTTCCTTTCAGTTTTTTTTTTTGCATATCATCAAGTACATATCATAAGTGGACATTCTTAAATTAGATTTTCAGTTTTGGTGGCTGGGTGCTGGACTTACCTTACGAAATGACAGGCAATCTGGTTTTTCATTTTTATTCTTGGACTTCAGATTAAAATTATATAGTGCTCGACACAGTGGTGGAAGCTGTGGCAACTGTTTGATAATTTGCACAGCATTTGTTGGAAAAACTCCGCTGACCCTATTTATTTCTCCTAGATACCAGTTTTCATCCAGTTGACGGTACAATGTAATGATGTCTCCTTTGTTGAATTTCAGTTCTCCAGGATTTTGTCCTCTGTAGCTGTATAAGGCTTTAGCCCGGGGAACCTTCATATAAAGGAAAATGAGAAATGAGTCAGCTTATAAGAAAGTCCTCTAAACAGGGTAACATGTTTCCAAATAGGGCTGAAGCTTTAAGTTCCCTCAGTAGAAAAGTTTAATGCACGTTTGTCTTTCTCGCCACTGAAATCGTTGGAAATTAAAATGTCAAACTGAATTATGCTATAACATTTTTCTGGGTTCAATATTTTATTTCCCCATCTCCAAGAATTTAAATAATAACGAAGTAAAGAAGGGAGAAAAAGCATAGAGGTCAGTGCAATACAAAAACATCTTAGTGGATAGGAATTACTGGGAGGGATGGGAAATTTTAATCTTGGTGCTGCAAGCTCTGCATTTTTAGTTGAAGGCTATGACTGTTCTTGACCGAGGCCAAATAAAAGCCACCAGCTTTCCTGTTTATCATGAAAAACTTGAATATTCTTTCTGATGCCATAGTGCATGCAGAGCTTCCTTCCATGAAAGTGCAGTTATTGAGAGGGGAGGGTATCCTACTGAACTGAAGGCTTCTTGCTTTCAAAGGATGTTTAAGGTAGAGCACCAAAGCTAGTTGGTTCAATCCAATTCAAGAATTCAATTTCTTGTAGCAGCACTAAAAACAGATTCAGCAATAACAAAGTCTGCCAGATAAGACAGATCAAAACAAACCAGACTCTCTTTTTTTTGGAAACATTTGCTAGTTATTTACACAATACTTTGACTTCATGCTTAGATTATGATCATGCCTTTCATTTTGCAACATCTCAATATCAGGAATCTTAGGCCACTGCTTTAAAACTGAATTCTTATTTTTGAGTTTTCAAATTTTAATTTCATCTTCCCCAATCAAGATATTCTTTGGATATGCAGTCCCAGAATTCCTTTAACTGCTATTAGTAAGAATTCTGGGTCTTAAAAGTCCATATTTCTGGAGGATATGGACTTGTCTCCAGAAGCTGTGGGTGTTCCAACACTGGAGGTTTTTAAGAAGAGATTTGTCTGAAATGGTATAGGGTTTCCTGCCTGAGCAGGGGGTTGGACTAGATGACTTCCAAGGTCCCTTCCAACTCTGTTATTCTAAACCACTCTGATTGGGAAAGATTGGTTTAATTTATAAGCTTGTACCCTCAGCTGCAGCTAGTTGTTGCCTAACTCAGTGAAATGTCAAGTCAGAGCCAATACAGCACAGTCAGATACTTTGGGCTTCTGTCTGTGTGGCACATGCCCAGGAAACCCGTTATCAATTTTATTAAAACAGCATGGTTGCTTTGATTAAAAGTGGAGACATATTTGCTCTGAAGAAGCACTTTGATCAAAGTTTTGATGAAATGCCCTTCAAAGATGTACATCATCCTGCTAGTTTATATTTCACGCTGTACTATGCTTTCTATTTGATAATATCAGAATAGCAATAGCATTTAGCATTTAGACTTATATACCACTTCACAGTGCTTTACAGCTCTCTCTAAGCGGTTTATAGAGTCAGCCTATGGCCCCCAACAATCCAGGTCCTCATTTTACCAACCTCAGAAGGATGGAAGGCTAAGTCAGCCTTGAGCCGGTGAGACTCCAAAACTGCAATGGGAGGAACTGGTCTGCTACAAGAAGGGTTCCACCAATATCTGGTTTTTGATAGTTTGGCTAGTAAAATCAGGATACAATATTCACACGATGAACTGAAATCCTATTTTATCCAACATCTTCAATGTTAAATTAAATATGTAATACATTCAATAATTTAGATTGGCTAAAGCCAGTCTAGGCAGCCTCCACTGAATTCACTCTTCTGCTTGTGGATGTAATCTGGAACAGTCGTGAAGATCCTTCTGCCAAGCAGAGGGAAGCAGAAGGATGCCATTCAGACAATACAACAACTTCTAAAGCAGTGGTTCTCAACCTGTGGGTCGGGACCCCATTTGGGGTCGAACGACCATTTCACAGGGGTCGCCAAACAACGCAGTCCGCCATTCCCCCCCCCCTTTTCCTTAGCTGTGCTACTCCCTTGTATTCTATTGGCTTTTGAAAGCCAATAGAATAGACTCTCTTGAATAGAGTCTAATTCTATTGGCTTTCAAAAGCCAATAGGAATTGTCCAGGCTGTCTCTGCCCTGCTGAGCCCGCCAAAAGTCCCAATCTGTAAACGGTGCTGCACCAGTTGAGTAGTCCTCAACTTACGACCGGTTGGGGGGTCGCGGCATTAAAAAGGTTGAGAACCACTGCTCTAAAGTAAGCTCCCTGAAGAAGGAGAGTGCCTGCAGTCAGCTTGCAAGCTTGGCTGTTCTTTCCTCCTGAAACTCTCTTGTCTTCATTTGCGGATGCTGTTTCCAAGAAATTCTGTAAGAATAACTAAAATCTGCTGCCTAAAATTCAGACATGGGGTGAAGTGTGAGAGGTAGTTGCTAATGCCAATTCCCAGCTTTAAAAGGGCTAAGCTTGTCCAGTTGGGTTACTGAAATTTCATCCTTTCTCAAATACATCTGCTGATACAAGAAGACCTTCCCAAGGCTGTTTAATTCTGAGCATCAGCTGAGGAAGCCGTTGGCATTCTTGTTCACTTGTTATCTAGAGGTTCCCTATGAGCATTTGCAGAAAGAGAATGCTGACCACTAAGTACCAGAGGAGCAGTGCTTCAGTCTTGTCAGGTCTACCTTCTTTTTACTAGAGGTCAGTCAAGAAATAATGATATGGACAGAGAGCTGCACGTCATAAGCCTTACTTACAACGGGATAGCCTCCAGAAGCCCTGGCTGGCTGAGGAATTCTGGGAGTTGAAGTCCACAAGTCTTAAAGTTGCTAAGTTTAAGGGAAACAAAGTGGAAGTATAGTATGTTTTGATTGGTGGTTGTAAGAAGTGTCCACCTGGACACAACCAGAGGAAAAGGCTAACACAAAGGAAACCCAGTCTTTAAAAGAAGTTGTACATGACAAATTAGTTGGATTTTCAACTCCTAGAAACACAGTATAGTCAAAGGTGAAATTCTGGTTGAAAATTTTGGTAGCTGTTGTTATCATAGCAGCAGAACACTCAGTTGTTGAGAGCTGTGCCAGGCCAAACTCTAATATCCTGCCCCAACAGAATGCCTCTGAGCACAAATCATGATTTCTTAGGTTATACACGTGTCTTACAACAATCTTTTGCAGCAGGCTAAAGCAACTCTTTTCTTTACGAGTCAAATAAGTTGTAGAATCAGCCGACAATCACAACCCTAATTTATCCTGTGATCCAAGTAGGTTTGCCACCTTTCTCCACCCATTGATTTCATCTCCATATTAATATTCTAGGCACATGCTAAACCTTTAAAAGGCATTTTGTGTCCAGGAGCAGCCTAGACTAAATATATAGTCAATTCTACACATGCCAAACTTTTCACCTCCTCTGTTTCAAAGATAGCAGATGTGAATGCTTTGTGATTTTTATAGCTTGACTTGTATTTAGAAGGCTCTCAACCCTATCCTTTCTTAAAATTGGGAAATTGAAAGAAGAAAACCTGTGTCCAGCCCATACTAGCTGGTAAAGTTTTTTTTTCTTTATATAGCCTCAACATATTTGAACCAGTCTTAAAATGTGGTTATTTATTTATGAGACTTATATACCGCTTTAAGTGCAAGCACTCTCTAAGCGGTGTACACCAGTAAGCAATGTATATATATATTTACATTGCCCCCAACAATCTGGGTCCTCATTTTACCTACCCCGGAAGGATGGAAGGCTGAGTCAACCTTGAGCCGGTGAGATTTGAACCGCTGACCTCCTGAACACAGTCAGCTAAAGTGGCCTGCAGTACTGCACTCTAACTGCTGCGCCACCTCATTTCCATTGCCAGTCATCAGCATGGTTAAAATCATATTCCTAACACAAACACACAAATGTTTGGAAACAAAGAGACACATTTTGGAGAAAGGGGATGCCCATAAGAAGAAACAAAACATCTACTCTTAATTCTCATTATTGTATCAATTCCACCTACGATGATGAATGCAGGAATGCTCCACTTCCCAAGAAATCTTTTATCTGGATATAATATACACATACTCTCGTTTCATTTGGCAATATCTTATTGGGATTATTGAACATGGAAAATTTGAGAAATTCTTACTTAAGCAGCACTGCCTGTGGCATTCAGAGACTGGGTCTTGATGGGTATTGATGTTTAGTGCTGAAAATTAAGATGAATCAAACATGTTTTTCTTTAATTTATACAAATCTTCCCTTAAATCAGGGGTGTCAAACTGCCGGCCCATGGGCTGGATATGTCATGGCAAAACCGCACCCACCCCATTGCTGGCAATGGAAAAAAAGTTGTGATACATCACGACACGTCACATGACGTTGCAAGTTTGACAAACCTGCCTTAAATATTCCCTGAGAGCCAGTTTGGTCTAGTGGTTAAGGTACCAGGTGAGAAAACAGGAGGTCATGAGTTCTAGTCCTGCCTTAGCCATGAAAGCCAGCTGTGTGACCGTTAGTGAGTACTTCAGAGTTTGCCTGTGCACACACATACTTGGCTGTCATTTACAAGAATATATACCTAGATATATACACAAATGGTCTCTCTTTCCCTACGCTTACATAATCAATGACATCAGCCAATGTATATTAAGATTTCCAAGTAATTCAACAGGCAGAGGAACACAGAGACAACGGGAAAGAAAGGCAAATGGAAGGGGGACACATAAATTACAATGAAAAACTGCAAAAAAAAGTACTTAGGCCTACAGTACATGTATATGACTTTATGTTTTCCAACACCAGGAAGATGGTTTTTCAACGGAGTATTTTTCCAACAAATCTTTATTTTCAAGACTATAGGCTAGTGATAATATAGAATTGACGATGGCACACTTTTCAAATTTCACTGCAGAAACGTGATGAATCACGTGACCTAAGGACTACGATGTAGATTTGGAGGTGATGGCTGGAATCGGGGAGTAAATTAAATAACTTAAATCTAGGCTGACAAGTCTGTCAAGGTAAAGAAAGAAACAGACAGTTTATAAGGTCACAATACACAACTTTTTGAATGACTGTGGTTGTGGGAACAATCTAAAATTTAAAAAACATACACACACAGACTCAAAAGCCAGACAATATTTAATTTAAGCCTATGCTTAATAGATGAAGGACATGTGGATAAAAACAAAGACATCTTCTCCTGTTGCTGAATGTCAAGTAACCCTACGTGTACACCCTGTCTCTGAAAAATGACGCCAGATACCTTCTCCATTCCTTTGGCTGACTTACTTTTAGAATTCCTCTGCTGAGAAGGACAGAAGTAGCTATAATTACTCTTTCTTGAAGTTTTGAATATTTGTAATTCCCTCAAACCTACCAATGCCTTTTTTTCTTGTTTTCTTTTTTATTTGTAAGGCACCCAGGTGCCAAGGAGTTGAGCAGTATTTACACTTGGAAAGAAATAAAATAAAATGCATGTGGGTGGGGCTGGTCATCACTTCAGAAAAAAAGGAAAGAAGTTGAGGAACCTGCTATTTTCGCTTTGAGGCATATGCTATTTGGAAGTTAAATAACTTATCATGTAAAAAATGCACACACAAAGCTAAGTATTATTAAAAGTGCTAAAATCAGGACAGAGCTTAAGCCACAGCAACCAAAGCATTTGGAAGTGCAGATCTGAAGCAAAATTAGCTATCAGACTTAGATTCATTGTGGTATGCAAATAAAACATTCAGATTGTTACACAACTGCAGAGCTAAGGAGCATTTCCTAGTTTATTTTCTCCTTGGAAGTTTTAATGTGAACATTGTTGTTGTTTCATGTATTTATTAATGTTTACTAGAATAACAAGATGCAAAATCCATACCATGAATGCTAGTACTGTCTCTATTTTGGTTTAAGTCTGTTTTTCTTCCCTTTTTAACTTTTTAAGAAAAACAGAATCCCAGCTAAACAGTTTTCTATTCCCACTTTGAAATGTGTAGAAGTTTTGAATTAAGATTTCTTCTCAAATCTCATCCTGAAGTTTCCTTTAATTAGGAGTTTCTTCTGTGAATTTTTTAGGGCCTTTCCACAGATGGTTCTGATATCCCTCAAAGATGGCTGCTCTGCCCTTGAATTCCTCCATAACACTAGGCAGCTGACTAAGGTAATTTCTGATTCAGACACAGCTCAATACAGCTTCTTGTTAAACTTCCATTCTGTAACTTTGAACGCTGAGCTTGGAAAGGGTCACTTTCCCACTGGCAACAGTTCCCACCAATTTCTGCATCTCAATTCCTTGGCTTTCTCTCACAATGCCCCCAAATCACAATGTTACAATATCCTCATGCCAAGGCTTTAGCAGAGGAGCAGATTTACACCCCATGGTGTTTATCTTGTTTTCCCCCTCCACTCTGAAAACAAATACATTGTGTGATGGGGATGGAGTTGGAATAAAACCAATTGGGTGCTAATTTTTGGTTTTACATTTCCCCAAATCTACTATAGTCAAACTGTTTGGAGTTTTCAAAAGTTGCACTAAGGACAACTGAAATCCCTCATGAATATAATTTTGAAAATTCAAGAGTGTTTGGAGAACAGACATCAGAAGGTTTATGGAAGTTCCCATAGCAGTACAGTGATTATGTTTTGTCAAGCTTTTTCTGAGCACTATTGTAAATCTAGGCTCTCCAGATTTTCCATCCCATATTATGGGACTGGTTTACCTGGTGACAGACTCACAAAAATGACTCAGAGTATATATTAAAGTAAAAAATGAAGCCAACTAAAACAAAAGATTTGCCTACTGCAGTACCCGGCAGTCCAAGTCTTTGTAATTATTTATCCCCAGGTTTAAAATCAAGCCTTTTCTCCCTACTTTTCCAAATCAATGGATATTTATTTTAACTTCTATCATCTGGGGATCTGTTAGCTTAACAACTTTCACAAGTCTAGCTGAGTTGCCAGCTTCCTTCCTAACCTGACCTAACTGCGTCTGAAGTAGAAGAAGGCTGGGAAACAATGGGTGGATAGCCTGAAATGGTAATACTGGAGTGAAAGAACTCAGCCTTAGATAAAAATTAAGACAATAAAGGTCTTGCTGTGTGGTGGCTTGGGTCACCTCTTCCACCACATGCAATGGTAGATGATAGGGGTGAGGGCAGATGGAGATTTGCAATTGTTGAAATAAAAATGTGTCAAGAAATGTGGGCTTCTATTGAAAGGAAATGGCCCAGCAAGTTCTGGTTCAGAAAATTTGCTGAATAAACAGGAAGTTGTTTTAGGCGTAGAGCAATAGCCATGATAGCAATTAAATTGGTGTTCTTAACATAGAGATTAGCTAACACCGGAATGATGTCTAGAGCTGTTGACATATAGCAAGTCAGTTATAAATCTAAGGAAACTTGTCAGAAGGTTTCTAGGACAAGATGAGAGGATTTTAAAAACTCATGAGGGTTTGTTGGTTGTATGTGAAAAAATAATAAAAAGAATTGGCTTGATATGTGCTCTAGCATGAGGCCATTAAAGTTTCAGCAGAGAAGATTGATCATTCAAATACTTCAAAGTATGCAGCTGGTAGCTGAGCTACTTTGTCCCTCAAAGAAGGAGAAATGTAAGCCCCCATATGGGTCCTTCCTTTGCAGCCTACAGTTTCAATCATTTAATGAAGGGCTTCTCTTCTGGCTCCAGGAGGCTGCCAAGGTTGGCAAAACAGTTTTCTAGGCACAGAATGGAGGTAGGAGGAGAATATAGAGTAACTATGACTGGAGGGCAGACTTCTCCCAGAAAAAGTAAAGGTTAGATGGGACAGAATAAAAATTAAAGATAGATATAGAATAGAGACCTGGCAACAAAGTAAAAGTGACATTCATTTTTTTCACTTTCCCACTTGGTATCAGAATGACTGGCACAAAGTCACCCAATGAACTTCCATTGCTGAAGGTGAACTTGAACCTGAGTCTCCTTGACCCTAGCCCAACACCATAACTGCTGGTACATAGTTTCCTAGACTTAATTGTAGCTTGGTACTTCCTGATGATTTCTTGTCCAGCTAGTACTCAGGCGTAGTGCTACTTATTCTTTAAAAGTATTGTCATTAGGACACTGCCATCTAATTTGGCAGCATTGTTATAGAGAACCAATGGTTAGAATGCAGTATTGTAGGCTAACTCTGCTGACTGCCAGCAGTTTGATCCTGACTGGCTCAAGATTGACTCCGCTTTCTACCCTTCCAAGGTTGGTAAAATGAGGACCCAGATTGTTGGGGGCAATATGCTGACTCTAAACCACTTAGAGAGGGCTATAAAGCACTGTGAAGCAGTATATAAATCTAAGTGCTAGTGCTAGTGCTAATTTCTGAAGCACACTACAAGGGTCACAGATATGAAGTTCCACAGAGGGGCAAGATGAAATGACAATATAAGCATGATAATCACAAAACTCCACAATTTACCTTTGAATCAGATATTCTGATACATGACTGATATATGACTGTAGCCTTTCCATGATTATGTCATCCTGACCTTGTCATCATTTTGACATCATCATGGTTTGCTGCAACAGCCATCAGGTAAAGCTTGGATCAGACCTCTGGCAAAAATGATATATTCTTTTCCCAGGAAGGGGATTCGCACGTGCGCGCGCGCGTGCACTACACACACACACACACACACACACACACACACACACACACACACGTGCACACACAGAGGAGATTGTTTTTAATTATTAAGTCAACCAATTAGATGAAGAATAATAGCATCTGGAGGTTGTCAAAAGGGTAAAGTTAGCAATAGGTTCTTGAAGATGAAAAGTAAAAGGAGATAATTTGGTTTTCCTGTTAACACCATATGTGGATTCAGAGAAACAAAAATATAATCTCTGTGTGATGGTTTGCTGTGGGAACGAGACTAAAGTGACTCCTTTTTTTTTCTTCTGTTGTGCTTTGTTCCTCCTCTGCTATTTCCATTTCACTTCTATTCAGCTTTAAACTATTAACCTGTCCCTGGCTGACCTAATCTAAGTGTTACTTATTAAACGTAATATGCTACAAGCTCTCTACCTTTCCTTGACCTTATCCATGATGTTTCCTTCCAGTGACGCACTGTAATTTAGGAAATCTTTGCAATACAATGCAAAGTACCTATATGTATTAATTAAATCGATTGGCTTTTGAGTGCTTGCTTATTTTTCAGGCATCATATTTATTATATAACATAATGCAACACTTTCCTTTTCTTTACTTGGTAGTCTTTGTTGCAATTTAACCTTCATTCTTTGGTAATTTTCCTCATGAACTACTTTTCTTCCCTCCCTCCCCCCCCCACTTCATCACATAATACTTATTCTTCAACTGTTTCATATTTGAACATCTAAATATGGATAACTGGATTAGTCATTAACTGGTCACTTGTATATACTGTGTAGAAGGAACTTGGGTTTTTCTACATGTGTTGCATTCTGATTGAGCTATTTTAAGTGCATACTAAAAAGTAAGAAGTGAACCTCTTTGATCTGGTAACTCATGTAAACTAAGGATATAAAACCACCATCCTTTGTACCTTATCCTCTAAGAAGTCTTTGAGGCAGAAACCTTTCTTGAAGAACATACCTGTGATAGTGTAGACCTGTTTAAAAGGACTTGCTCAATAAGTTTAAATTTTCATGGTGTAATGAGAACTAATGCTATTAATAATATCTGATTATGCTGTAATCCTAAATTTACTTGGAAATAAATGCCATTAAAAACAATGGTATCAAAAACTGCTTAGCAAATATGGGTTGTATCAATAGGACATTGTATTTCACACCTCTTCACGCATCAAAATAAATCCATTCATACTTCATTCCAATAAAGGGGTTTGCTTATTTGGAAAGGACAATAGAACAATCTCCCATACAGTTCTTTTGCTTAAATCTTGCTTTTGTGATAATAACATTCAAACAAAACCTAAGAGATTCTTGAGCGAACCATACAAAATGGAAGAACTCTATTGAGAGAAACTATGAATAAAGACTACTTGTGAAAGTAAGAGATAAATAATATTGTTACCTTTACAATTTCAGTATGCTATTAAAGTCACGATTAATGGATTCAGAATAAAATCTATCCATTTCCTTATGTCTATTTTGTGGAGAACTCCTTTGCTATGAGATTATTCATGTTGTTCAAAATGTAAATTGATTTTACTTTGAATCTATTTATGCCAACTCTGCAATATGTGCTGCAAACAGCAAACTGGTTGGTGACTTAAATTGATTCCTCCCTCTTTTTAAGAAGCCTGAAATTTTGTTCATTGAAAACAGGCATACATGTAGCTTCAAGAGCAACAAACCTGGAAAAATGAAAACCGTAATCACGTACAATAATAATATTGATCAAGTTAATACAGAAATAATAATAATAATAATAATAATAATAATAATAATAATAATAATAATAATAATAGTTGGAAGGGACCTTGGAGGTCATCTAGTCCAACCCCCTGCTCAGGCAGGAAACCCTATACCATTTTAGACAAGTGGTTGTCCAATCTCTTCTTAAAAACTTCCATTGTTAGAGCACTTCTGGAGGCAGGTTGTTCCACTGATTAATTATTCTAATGGTCAGGAAGTTTCTTCTTAGTTCTAGGTTGCTTCTCTCTTTGGTTAATTTCCATCTGTTGCTTCTTGTCCTGCCTTTGGGTGTTTGGAGAATAGCTTGACTCATTCTTCTTTGTGGCAGCCCCTGATATTGGAACACTGCGATCATGTCCCTCCTCGTCCTTCTCTTCATTAAATTAGACATACCAATTCCAGCCACCGTTCCTTATATGTTTTCGCCTCCAGTCCCCTGATCATCTTTGTTGCTCTTCTCTGCACTCTTTCTAGAGTCTCAACATCTTTTTTACATCGTGATGACCAAAACTGGATGCAGTATTCCAAGTGTGGCCTTACCAAGGCATTGTAAAGTGGTAATAACACTTCACGTGATCTTGATCTGTTAATGCAGCCTAGAGCTGTGTTGACTTTGATCTTGGATGAGGTTGACCTTTCTGTAAATTCCAGTTGTACAAGTATTGGCCTCTGGAACAAGCAACTGCATTGGTGAATATTTCATTGTTCACTAGTCAGTGCACTTGAGTTTAAGTTCTGTTACCAAAAGTTTACAGAAGTTAATAGATCATTAATATTCAGTCCTTTTGATTGCTTTGCTTATGCATACAGTGTAGAAGCGACTGCAAGTCAGTAGAGAACCCTCAAACATAGTTGATCTTTTCCCTAATTTCTCCAATGGCAGTCATAACCACTGACCTAGTTCCAAATTGAGCCAGGGAGAATACAGCAATCAGTTAGTGAGCAAACATTTTAATGCTTGTTTAGGTCATGCTGAGGGTGCCTCCTAAATTAATTATATGGATCTCTTTTCAAACAAAAGCTGATAGAAAAGACTGACCTACTTTGGGTTTAGCTGGTAAACTCACCACTTTCTTAAGAAAGGGAAGGGCTAAATCAATTATTTACAGAATGTTTCATTTGTTTGCTTTTGTTGGAGAAATGTCATTTTTTTTATTGTTCCAACTGTCAAACAATACACACACATACACACTTACACCCAGAGAAAGTTGGTTCAACTGCATACTTTTCAGCCTTAGATAGCATTAAGCATTTTGATAACTTTGGAAATTCAGCAATAACGTGATCAACTATGACCCACTTGCATATCAAGAATCAGACTACATTAGACTTTTCTAACTTGACTTCCTCCAGATGTGCTAAGATTGGAACATCCAGAATTCCCAGACATTGGCAATATTGATTAGAAATCCTGGAAATTGCAGTCTCAACAGATAAGTATAGAATATCAATTGGGGAATGCTAGGGAATTCAATATCAGTGGAGACTGTTCTACATAAAAGACCTTCATTTATCAAAAAACCTGTAGGTTTTCATTGCTGGGGTGGTGGTAAAGAGATCTGCCATATCAAGTTGGATGGGACATGTTTTGACAATGATTTGAGCCGAGTGTTTTAGAATGCATGGGAAGGAAAGGATATCACTTCTTTAAGGACTTTTTCAGGCTTCCTTGCAAGGAACCCTGAAAACAAACATGGCTGCTTTAAGGAGATGAATCTTTAAAGCACCTGCATCTATTTTCAAGGAAGCCTGAAATGCATGGCTTTAAAGAGATGGCATGGTCCTCTTTCCATTCCAATGTGTTCTGGAGCACCTGTTCCAAATAACGTTTGAACCATGATGATCCTTATTAGCATACTTTTAGGCACAGGATCCCTCCATATCCCATTATTAACAACAGCTTTTCATATCATATTTCCCATGTTTGGAAGCTTTTTAGTAATGACTGGCATTATTTTTTTTCCCAAACAGATTATACTAAGCAGCATTCTGATTTGGAGTTACAGCTGAATTAAATTTCATACACATTTAAAATTTGCCCAAAATTTCAAACTTAAGCCTTAGTCAAGTTACTTACTTACTTAGAGTCAGTTCAACTTAACTGACTGGAACCAAAATTCTAACAAAAAACATATAAGATTATACTGTTAAATAATAGTAAACCGTGGTTATGTTGAAGTGTGCATGTTACAACTTGTCATCTGCCTGATGCATAGTCAAACTCTATGACATTCAAAATACTATCAGATATAACATTCTGTTTCATGTTAACAATCTAATATCATCAGATACAAATACCATTGCATGTAACTGTTGAAAAACTCTTGAATATTAAAACAATAGTTACTTCATGTTTCAGAGGTAAAATTTACGTATTAAATTGCCTAATGTCGAAAATGATTTCACAACCAAATATTAAAACTGAGCATCATTGTACAGTATACGAAATATGAATCAATATTTAATAAGTATTTTAATAAGATGAAATAAAATGGATTGAATATTAAAATTATATTTTAAATTTCCAAAAGAATTGCAAAATCTCTGGGGCCAAATTCCATTCAACCTTTTTTTTCATGGTGAATTTGCTTAAAACTACTAGCCTGAGGCCTTGCAAACAGCCAAGAAAATATTTCTGAACTCAACTGAGTCTTAATGCAACAATACAATATGTTTGAATTTCTCATAATATAAAATACAGGGTAAAAAAAGGGGGGCGGAAGACAAATTATATGAAAAAGTTGCTCACAGCTTGATTTTATTGTTGGAAGAAACATGCTCTGTAATTATGTGTAATGAACCAGACATAATTTCCTGTTTTGTTGACATTAGATATAGTAAAAGAGTCTTGGCTCATACTATTAGATTATAGACAGAGGCAGGGGGTCATTGAATTAAAAAAGAAAAATAATGGGACATATGCCTGAGAGAATTAACTGAATAGATTGTCTGATTGCTACTTGTTTGCTCCCCTCCCATTCCTGCTTGAGGGTCCCTGATCTAGAAAGTCAGTAGGTCAGATAGATAAGTCCAGTAGGACAGATAGTCATTTAAACAGGGAGCTATCATCATATCTTCATCTTCCATTTTATGATTTATACCCATTCCATTCACTGTAATTCAGATTGCCAACTGAAATGGAAAAGTTCTGATCCTGGTTACAAGAGATTACATGAACAGTTCATTTCTTAACGGTCACAAAATAGAATTCCCTGAAAGCAGAAACGTATAGGTTGTGATTCTATTTAAGAGGATCAGATGAGAACTTCTTTGATATCATAGAAAAGTATAGATGGTGGCATCCTGGGCAATGTGCTATCAGGAACATTACTATTTCTGGATGATGTCATAATATTGGTTATAGGTAACCAATAGAAGCAATGGTGACATCATATACATACCATGACATTAATCATGCAAATGCTGTATTTGCATCAGTGCAGGATGATTCTGTGGTCAATATAATGCCATTTGCCCTTCTCTTACATTTTCTGCATATCCTTATGACATGAACCATCTTCTCCACCCTGCCATATTGTTAAATACTGTGCTGCAAAGGTTAAAATACAAAATATGCCTTTTTTGTTCTTTTTGTATAAATCTGAGCTTAAATAAATTCCTTCAATCTCTGGTAAGACAAGAAACAAGGTTCTGGTAAAAAACCTTTCTAGAAAAACAAAACAAGATTGAATTTCACCATTAGAGATCATTTCAGGCTTCCTGAAATAATTGCATGTGGTCTGAAATATGTATGGTTGAATGCTTTCAACCCTCTTTTAAAAGCCATTTTTGTTTCACGGTGCTGTCTGAAGCCTCTGCCTTGATTGTCTTGGGAACTCATTTAGCAGAGTCCCATAAAGAAGAAATTAGAGAGGACAGCTGTGATGTGACTGTATGGCACACACTGTGGAGAAAAATAATCTCAAAGATTGCTTCAATATATCAAAATACAGAGAAGGCTGAAGGTGCCTTATGCTAGGTTAGAGGATTGCTTTATCATTTAATCTGTCCATGAGTGCTGTTTTTTTTTTTTATCCATCAGGCTATTTCTGGGACTTTCTACATGGATTACACTTTCACAAAGACAGCAGAGTTTGCTATTTACATACTTTGTGTGATTAAATTCCAAAAAACGTCTCCATTCTCTAATGTGGAAGAATTGTGTCACTTTATGCAACTTCATTATAATTTGAATTGTTTCTTTGCTTTTAAACAGTTGAGTCAACTTCAGTCTTGTCACATAGAACAATACTGTCAAAAACATTACATTTTTTTCCTATCATTATATCCCAAGAATTCAAGTCAATCATAGTTTCTTTAACACTGCTTTTTTCCCCTTAAGAAAAACTTCAGAATCATCCCCAGGAAACAGCTGAAAATCTACTTCCTGCATATGTATCTCCACATGGTACCCCAGCTATTTTTAATGTTTTTATCACCTTCAATATGCACTGAAAATGGTAGACGTATCCATTCTACTAATAGATGTTCTATAGATTCTTTTCAGAGAGACTTGATCATCATTCTCATGTTTGAAAGGTAGGGCAAATAGTCCAAGACTGATAGCAACAGCAGTAGCACTTAATCTTACATACCCCTTCATAGCGCTTTACACCCCTCTCTAAGTGGTTTACAGGGTTAGCATATCACCCCCAACAATCTGGGTCCACATTTTTACCAACCTCGGAAGGATGGAAGGCTGAGTCAACCTTGAATCGAACTCCTGGCAGTCAGCAGAATTAGCCTATAATACTTCATTCTAACCACTGCACCATCACGGCTCTGATGCCTCCTGTGTTAAACAGATTTACTTCACACTAACCATCCCTTCTGGAATGTCATGTCCTCATTCCCCAGGCACAGGGCAAACAATGTTTAAATTCAGTATGCCTTTAGAATGCCATGTTGAATACATTTGCCTTGAGGAAATATTGCACATGTTTGTAGAACAAGGCTGGCAGGATTATGTTACTGTAAATTCTGTAACATTAGGCTTAGTCCACACAAAACAGTATCTTACAGAATCACAGTTGGAAGGGATCTTTGGGGTAGTGTATTCCAACCTGCTTTGACTTAGTACAACATGTGAACCTGGCAATTTGTGATTTCTAAATATGGACACGACTTCGCAATTAACAACAACAAAAAAGGTTCGATTGCTGAACATGTGATATTTAAAGCAGTGTACGGTTTACAAACTTGGATGAATTTGTATAAAATACCAGACTAGGCTAAAATGGATTAGATTTTTAAGGTTCAGTATGTTATGGGAATCCAATCATTAGCTTAGTATGTTGTGTGAATTTTATTTGTGAAATTTATTGGCTGCCCATCTTACTACAGGGTAACTCTGTTGGCCATTACATTAAATCACAGTAATTTATGGTTGCCTAATCTTGACAATGAGCTGAATAAGGGAGAACAAATTGACATGAAATCCAGACAAATCAGGGTACTACAATATTGGGATGGAAAAATGTTAGATTTGAAGACTTAGAGGCAGGATTGAACTCTCTCCCAAATATCAGCTCCAGAGTTTGGGAATGTACTGATTCACATTTTTGATATGGACTTTTAAAGCCCTAACTGGTATAAGGTCTGACTATCCAGGGAACTGTCTTCCTGTTCGGAAGCAGAAGAGACTCTTATGAAGGGGCCTCCATTGCCAGAAACTCAGCTGTTTGGTACACAGGAGAGGGCCTTCTCTTATGTATCTCAGATTATGAGGTCCTCTCCTCTCCTATTGTCCCAGTATTTAGGAAAAGGGCAAGAATCCATCTTTGTCATCAAAAATTTAACTGTGAGCAATTATATTACTTTTAATGCTATCTATTGTATTTTGGGTTTGTTTAAACCAGGGGTTCTCAACCTTGGCAACTTTAAGACTTGTGAACTTCAACTGCCAGAATTCCTCAGCCAGCTTTGCTGAGGAATTCTGGCAGTTGAAGTCCACAAGTCTTAAAGTTGCCAAGGTTGAGAACCCCTGGTTTAAATGGTTCTGAGATAAGTTCTTGTATAATCAAAATGAGATCACCCACTAACCCCTCAGGATTAGATTTTACTCTGGGCCTTTATTTATTTACTTTCTTTTCTCTATATATTTAGCTTGATTTCCTGTCCATAAAGCACTCATGTATAAATCACTTATTAAAATGTATCCAGTTAAGTAGGGGAAGAAGGCAAAGATGACTCAATACAGTACATTCCTCAGGTCCCACTTCTCAGAAATGTAATATTGAATGATATACTTCATAACATCATGTTTGGATGAGGTGTATTTTCTGAGTTCCCATGGAGGTGCATACTTAAAGCCACCCCCCAATAAAGCCAAAAACAAAAGAATGTTAATGATGGGTCCTTGCTGGAAAGAGCCATTTGAGAAAGTAAATATAAAGCAAAGAGACTGAATGTAGGCAAGTTGTAAAAGCCACAATGAGATCACACATGGTATGACATCACACTAATGATGCAGATGTTATAATTTTGTCAGTTATGTCATCATCATAGGTCAGATGTGACATCATTCCCCCTCCTCAACTTGATACATTCCTGGGGAATTAAACATGGAAACGCTGAGCTTTCCGGTAGAAGCTCATTTTTCCTTGTTATTCTCGAAAAGTCAGCGCTGATTATTTGCACACAAATGCTTCTGTCAGAGTAACCACACAAAAATATGTCAGTGGGTCAGGTAGTTAATTGTAAAAGGTTCACTTAATTAAGTGTTTATGTTTAATCCCACTCCCATCGCCAGTGTCACATCAGCTTACATTTATCTTTTCTTAATCTCATTGTCATTGTGTGCCTCACAAATGCTTTTCCTTTCTACATGTAGTTGATTGCAAAACCAGACAAATCCAAAAAGATATCAAAAGGATGTACAGGTACAGCATATATAACTTTTCTCATTTGTAATGAAGCTACATGATTGCATTGACATAGCTACACGATTCTGATGCCCTGGTGGTAACAATATGGGAATGGAGAACCACATCCTCCTGGAAAAAGGGGTGACAGATTTTAAAATTAATATCACTAACCACATACATCCCTGGTCAATGACCATCAACTGTAAAATATTTGCTTAAAAAGTACCGAAAAAAGGTATGATGATGTAGTTATCACATCTGGAGAATATAAACATTTTAATGTTGCATTTAACAAACATGAGAAGATTAAATGATTTCTGAGGCAACCTTCAACTTAATGCTCCCATGATTTAGCTACTATATTCAGATGGGGGAGGTTCAGTACTGGACAAACATATATAGCCTGTAGCTTCAGAGCTACACAGTGGTCTCTAAAGCCCCTTCAGAAGCTGTTCCTAAATAGTTATATACTTTAACATTAGAGATTTGCTGAATCTTTAGAGCATGAGTGTAGTTAAGACAGAATGTCAATTTGCAAACAAATATCACTATGTGCTTGAAGGCAGACAAGTATCAGCTACCGGTACATAAGGGAGGAATCAAATTATCTACCAATGGAAATGAAATTTCTGTCTCCACCCCCTTCTTGATTCTACTTTATCCCTCTCTATTTTCTGAAATGCAACTTCTTGAAGGCTAAATGCAGGTCCTGGCTTTAGAAAAAAAGAGTTCAAAATCCAAAAAACAAATTCAAGTATTAGGTACAGTAGAAGATATTACTTTCTCGGCAATGTGACTAATTCAATAAATTCACATGCTACTCCTCTTCCATTTATGATTATTATTTTGCCTGAGTCATTACCTTGGTAACCAGTTAAAGATTTTCATGTTTTGCAACTCAACACTTTATTTTGCCCATTAGGAAAAGCTGCTTCTGAGAGGATTTTATTCTGCAGATTACTGGGCCAACTCTCCCAATTCTCAGAAATGGTCATGTTGCTTGAAGAATTCTACACATGTGAAGATTGTCCACTTTGAGAAAGAGTCTATGTACAAAACAAAAGGGTGGTGAGGGTGATGGTGGTCTCATGCAGTAAGGGAATAGAATAGAATAGAATAGAATAGAATAGAATAGCAGAGCTGAAGGGATCTTGGAGGTCTTCTAGTCCAACCCACTGCTCAGGCAGGAAACCCTATACCATGTCTGATAAATGGTTGTCCAATTTCTTCTTTAAAATGTCCAGTGTTGGAGCATTCACAACTTCCAGTGTTGGAGCATTCACAACAATAGAATGAACCAAAAAGCATGAAGGTACATGGAAATAACCCAGTTTTTTCTTTATTGATAGGATGATTTGAGTACATGTGCTGGTTGATTAAGAATACGGTGTGTATGTGTGTGTACAGTTTTCTCCCAGAGAAACATCATGTTTAATTCCATAGCAGCTAGCAGACTCTTCAAGTTTGCCTTTTGAACAATGTGAGTGCACAGTGATTAAATTTAAATTAAGTCACTCTTTTTAAAAAAGAAATATCAAAGCAGGAGAGACCTCTTGTATAAGTACATGAATCTGAGAATTCAAGCGCGTGCCAATTTAGAATAAGACTGGTGCTTGTATTTAGAATTGAATTATGGTTTCTACATCATCTTGGCATAAGAAGAATCACCCAACACCTTTCCAGCTTCTGCCTTTGGCTGTACAATAAGTATGATAGCTAAATGATATATAGTGCAGTTTGCTATGTTATCTTAGTCAAGTGTTTTCACATTTGCCAAACTTTCCCACTGCACTAAATTCCTTCCTAATCAGGCTAAGCAGATAGCAGCAAGAATAACTTGCATAGCAACTCTGTGCAAATTAGTCAAGCTAATATTGAACCTAAGGCAAATATTTGTTGAATAAAATGGGCCATTCTCGTCATGCAGATAAATTCTGCAATAGTAAAAATGTTCATTTGGTGTGTCATTTCATTCTTCTGCGACACAGAGGAATGAAAATGAAGAAGTTAATAGTGGTGAAAATGGTTTTGTCCAGAAGTTCTAGATAATAAATCAAAATTAAGCCAAAGATAAAGGGGACACCCTCCCTGGATTCCTTGTTATAACCCTGTTCTGTTAAAATGTAGAGATCACTGCATTAAGTGGTTTTTGGAACTGAATCATGTAGGTTTGGCCCATCTCCTGGTTTTTGAAGATTCATAAGCCAACATAAGTCTAGGGGTAGGCTCTATGTGAGTAGCATTTTTTCTTATGATAAAAACTATCTTTCAAAAAAAATAATCCTATGGAATATCTGTCACTCAATGAAAATACATTTATTTATTAAGATACTAAGTCTCTCAAGATGACCTTGCCCCATCCAAAACTCTAGTGAATTTCTGCTAGGAGACGGGGCGTTGTCTTACCTGAACGCCTTTTCTCAGCATGATGATGTAGAATCCACCGGTGGGTAATCTCAGCCTTCCTGCTCAGATGAGACTAAGTCAGAACTTTAGCCACGCCTCCCTCTGGGTGTGTCTTCCCAGTTATTGATGAGGTGAAGCATCCGTGACGAAGTCTGATTCAATGGCTCCAATTATCATGACACCTGCCTAGACTGCCGTAAAGGGAGGGTGTGGATTCTACATCATCATGCTGAGAAAAGGTGTTCAGGTAAGACAACCCCTTCTCCAGCATGATGAATGTAGAATCCACCGGTGGGACATACCAAAGCCGCTCATGTCCCTACGGGGAGGGCAAAGTCTAGGCATGTGTCCCCTGAGAAGAAACTACTAGTTGTAGAACCCGCCTACCAAATGAGGCATCCGCCGCTGCAAACCTATCAATCTTGTAATGTCTTACAAATGAGGAAAGGGAGGACCAGGTCGCTGCCCTACAGATCTCCTCGACCGATGCCTGGATGGACCAGGCTGCTGATGCAGCTGCACTGTGCATCGAGTGAGCAGTGATGTGTGTAGGAACTGGAAGTGACTGAGATAGGCTCGAGCCATGCATGCTCTGATCCATCTACCAATGGTCAAAGAGGAGACCTTCTGACCCATGGCAGAGGGCTGAAAAGACACAAACAAGGCCTTCAACTTACAAAAGGCCAAGGTCCGTTTAACATAATGGCACAGAGCCCTGCGCACACTAATTTATGCCACTG
This sequence comes from Crotalus tigris, assembly GCF_016545835.1. NCBI lineage: Eukaryota > Metazoa > Chordata > Lepidosauria > Squamata > Viperidae > Crotalus > Crotalus tigris. Next base: position 2,358,857 of record NW_024096478.1, on the reverse strand, counting down.
CCTCTCCAGACGATGTGACGGGTTAGGACAAAAATCTGGAAGAACCAGATCCTGGGACCTATGGAACCAGGTACTGAGTTTTGGGATAAAGGAAGGGTCCAATTGAAGGACCATCCTATCCTCGAAAAAGGTACACAAATCACTCCTGACTGAGAGAGCGGCCAATTCTGAAATCCGTCTAGCCGATGTGATAGCTACTAAGAATGCCACATTTAAAGAAAGAAAATGAAGTGAACAAGACCTGAGGGGCTCGAATGGTGGAGAAGTCAGGGCTTGTAACACCCTAGGTAAGCCCCAAGATGGATAATGATGGTCTAGCATTAACCGCCCCTTTCAGAAAAGCACTAACTGCCAGGCGTTGCGATAAAGGAACCAGGTTGTCGCAGGTAAGGACCGTTGACAGGGCCGCAACCTTTCTGCGGAGGGTGCTAGGTGATAATCCCTTATTCATACCTTCCAAAAGATATTCCAATATGTTAGGAATGGTGACCAATAACGGCCTGAGATGCTGCTTAGTGCACTACATGCAAAAGTTCTTCCGCATGGTGTCATAAATCCTGTTAGTTGAGGGACACCTTGAGGCTTGGATCATCGAGATCACCCCTGATGAATAGGATTGCCTAGCTAAACTTTCCCACCAGGCGGCCAACTGGAGCCACTGTGGATCTGGATTTGAAGATTCCCTTGGCTGAGAGCAACTCGGTCTGGGGTAATCCTCCACGGTGGCGAGAGCAATAGATCCACAAGGTCGGCAAGCCACGGATGCCTTGGCCAATGTGGGGCAATTAAGATTATCTCTGCCCGTTCCTGAATTAGTTTGCGAATCGTTGCCTGTATCAATGGAAGGGGAGGAAAGGCATAAAGCAGTTCCCCCGGCCACTTGCACCGGACAGTGTCTGTTCCCTCCACCCCCCGTGCTGGGAACCTGGTGAAAAACCTGAGGAGTTGGGAGTTTATCGGGGAGGCAAAAAGATCCAGTTGTGGATGCCCAAATATGATCGAGATTTCCCTGAACAGTGCTGGGTCCAGACACCACTCTGAGTGGTCGACTGTGACCCTGCTCAGGGAATTTGCTTGTCGATTTGCTTCCCCCGATATGTGTTCCGCCCTCATGGAACCCAGATTGGACTCTGCCCACAGACCCAGATCCAAAGCCTCCAGCATGAGCGACCATGACCGGGTCCCTCCCTTCTTGTTGACGTGAGCCTTGGCTGCCACGTTGTCTGTCAAAATCAGGATATGTTGTCCTGCCACTAGGGAGGAAAACTGACAAAGTGCCAAGTGTATGGCTCTGAGTTCAAGCCAATTTATGTTGTGAGCTAGATCTGACTGGGACCACTGACCTTGTGCCAGATGAGTCTGTAGATGGAAGCCCCAACCGAACAGACCGGCATCTGTGGTCAAGGTGAGTCTGAGAGGTTCTTTGAAGATGGTCCCCTTGTCATTGCGGATGAAGCTCAGAACAGAAGAGATGACAGAGTGTGGTGAGGAACCCTCACCCTCCTTGTGGATGAACTGAGGTTCTGTTTCTGGAAGGGGAGGAGAAACCATTGAAGGTTTCTGGACTAAAGTCTGGCCCAAGGAACGATCCTCATGCAAGAAACCATCTTTCCCAGCAGTTGAGACAGCTGGGCCAGAGGAACTACCTTCTCTCTCCGAATCTGGTGTACAAGCTTCCGGATGCTAATCCGGCGCTCCTGTGAAAGATAGACCTTGCAAAGATTTGAATCTATTATCACACCTAGATGAAGGAGGCGACTTGTAGGAATTGTGTGACTCTTCTTGAAATTCATGGAAAACCCATGATCCTGAAGAGTATTGATTGTGATTTCCAGGTCTCACTGAGCCGACCTGAAAGTACTGGATTGGACAAGAATATCGTCCAGATAGCATTGTACACGCACCGGGATCATCCTGAGGTGGGCCGCCAATACAGCCAAAATTTTTGTGAAGACCCTTGGAGCTGAAGAGAGACCAAAGGGAAGAGCCCTGTATTGGTAATGCCGGTGCGTGTAACAAAACCGAAGGAATCTGCGGTGTTCTGGAAGGATTGGGATGTGCAAGTATGCTTCCGTCAGATCTATGGAGGAGAGGAAATCCCCTTTCCTGATACTGGCCAGAATGGACTTTAGGGTCTGCATCTTTAACCTTCTGTAGGTCAAGAAATAATTCAGGCCCTTTAAGTCCAGTATTGCCCTCCATCCCGAGTAAAACTCCTCTCCTTTCTGTTCCTGGGGTACCAGTTCTATGGCCCTGATTTCTATCAAATAGGAGATGGCCGTGGCTACCAATTCTGCCTTGGTTGTGTTTCTTGATATGGGACACTGTATGAAACGGTCTGGAGGATTTGAGAAGAACTCTAGAGCGAGACCGTGTTTTATGGTCTCTCTGACCCAAGAGTCAGTGGTGGTAACCTCCCAAATGTTGCTGAACAGTGCCAAGCGACTGCCTATGGGAGAGTTCTCCTTGGCGTCACTTGGACCATCTGTAAGGACTGCCCCCAGAGCCTCGGAAAGGGCGTTTGGACTGGTATTGGCCCTTGGCTCCAGTGTTCTGGCGGTCCTGTTGACAATCCTGCCTAGGGGGAAAGGATCGTGAGCCTCTGGGCCATTCCCAGGACTGCCCGGGCCGAAAGGGCTGCCTCCACTCCCAGGTACCACTGGGATGGAAAGTCTGTCTGTGAAAATCCTGCTGAGGCCGCCTATCCAACTTTTTGGAGGGGTGTGCCAGAATCTTATGTTTCTCTTTGCCCTCAATTATTAGGATCGGACCGAATAAATGGGTACCACTGTACGTGGCCGTTGACAGACGCCACTTAGACTTTAAGTCAGTCTGCCACTGTTTCAGCCACAGTAGTCTGTGAGAGGCAACTGTGGCAGCAATAGATCTAGCGGAGTACCTGGCTGAATGAAGACAAGCGTCTGCCATATATTCTGACGCTGCCACTAACTTCCCCAGTGTCTGATGTGTGTGGACCTGGTCAGGGGGGATGAGCGCCTGGAGTTCGCGGAGCCACATGATTGATGCCCTTGTGAAAAAGGAAGATGAAGTCGCCGCCTTAATCGCCCATGCTGAGGCCTGGTGAGCTCGGGAAAGGGAGAACTCGAACTTCTTGTCCTCCGCCTTCAGAGCCTCAGCCATATCCCCTGGAATTGCAGATGTGGAAAATAAAGAAGTTAGCGGAGTGCCACAGAAGGCACTTCTAAAAGGGAAGCAAATGAAGAAGAAACATTGAAAAGTTTCTTTTCTGTGCTATTGGGAGAAGGTAAAGTAGCCAGAGAGGACCACTGTTTCTCCACCGTAGTACGAAAGACATTCGGACAAGGAATTTGTTTTTCCTCCACAACCTGTTCTGCAAACAAAGGATTAGACTCCTGGATAGTGGAGGTGGAAGGTTTGTCTTCCTGTGCCGAAGTGAGGTTGGCCGTAGTACAGGCCTTCATAAGTAGAGACCTGAAAAGGGAAGGAACAAAAAGACCTGAAGTTGGTGCTTGTTCAGGTGCTGCTTCCTCATCCTCTGACATGGGCATGTCAGCTATCTCCAGGTCCACTGACCCCTCCTCGCCTAATTGGGAAGAAGTCTCAGAGATACCAGAACTGGGAACCGTAGCACGTCACATTTGAGAAGGAGGCATGGATGGAGGTGGTAGCTGTTACAAAAGTCGTTGACTCCTAGAGGATGACATAAATTGCGTAAATGCATGCTGCATGAATGCCTGGAACTGATCTGAACACATATCCTATTGGTCCATAGAACTAATCCCAGCCGCAGTTGCAGTATACGTGGCTTCAGGATCCTGTTGTGTAGATGAAGATGAGGAGCGAGTGGGACCAACCTGTTCAGTTTCCCCCTGAGGAGACCATGCCCTAGGGGCATCATGGGAAGGTGAATATGGAGGCTCAAATGGAGAACGGTCCAATGGAACAGGGGGAACCACTTCAGCTTCACTGGACATGAGCCTTTGAGCTTTGGAGAATTCCCTCTCCAGCACCTGATGTCTCCTCGAGGCCTCTCGCTCGGCTGCCTTGCAGGGCTCTTTGGTGGATATGTGCTTTGTCTTGGCCTTTTTCTCCCCCCCCGCTTCCAAATCAGCTGATCTGCGCTTTGCTTGTGCGGGGGGAATATCAGAGCCTTGTGATGCCTGGGGCGAGGCACTGTCTGCCATTGCAGTCTGGATATTCCAGGTAGGAGATATCCAGAAATGGGGGGAACCCAAACACACAGATCTGGTTGTCAGAGAGGGAAAAAAACCCACACCCTGAACAACAACAATGGCAGCCAGACAGTTCACTAGAACTGCCTGTCTAGGCCTTGTGGCACAGCGCCACAAACTAAGTAGAACAGGTGGATTCTAAATAAATTCCCCCTCGCTGAATTCACACAAGTAATGAAAGGTATGTAACCTGAGCTTCAATGAGTAGTTAGAACAATAATGCAATTGCAATAAGGGGATCACCCACGTGATTGTCTTGATAACGCACAGAGTTGTCCTGAAATAGCGTTAAAATACTTCCCCCTGGTAAAGGCCTGACATAGCAGGCCAAGGCGACTAATATAGCAGGCCCAATAGTGCTCTGAGGAGCACGAGGTCCCTACAAAATGGTGGCCGTGCCTGAAGACACATTCAAAATGGCGGCCATGCCCTAAACACATGTTCAAAATGGCAGCCGCGCCTATGCAGTCCCTCTTAAAAATGGCAACCGTGTCAAGAACTGGTAAAGAGAAGGCTACAAGGCCCCCTGGAAGGGAAAGGCTTTAAGGGATCTCTCAATCTAGTTAAAGTCCTCTTTCCCCCGTTCATCAAATACACTTGGTGCTAAGTCGTGCAGTCGCTGCTGCAATCCGAAATTTGTCTGCTTCCAAGGGAACCTCATGGCAACGACAACAATTTGAAAGGGAAGCCCTCCGGTCTGCCCGAGCTCCGAGGAACTCCTAGTCGCTGCAAACCAGCTATTCTGCTGATCCGCGCTCCTGCTGATCAGCTGGATCGGAGCTAAAAGCCCCACTTTAGATTGGCCTGTAGACTGCTCCACAGGAGCCTGTTAGGCTCGTTGAAGCCTAAAGGGCCTGAGCAATAGTCCAATAAAATTGCCAATTTGAATCCAAATTTCAATAAAGAATAAATCACAATAATTTAGAGACTTTTGAATGTAAATAAAATCCAATTAGTGAATCAATCAAATAAATTAACCTAGTCTAACTGAGGAGCCAAGAGAGTTGCGTCCTACTGAGCTGAGACTAAGTCAATAACTGGGAAGACAAACCCAGAGGGAGGCGTGGCTAAAGTTCTGACTTAGTCTCATCTGAGCAGGAAGGCTGAGATTACCCACCGGTGGATTCTACATTCATCATGCTGGAGAATGACACTAGATAATCCAATAATGGACTTGGTACAAAGCAACTTCCAATTTTCCTTTGAAGGTTTTATCGGATATTGTGGTCAACATGAAAAGGGAGGGAAGGAGAATAGGTATAATATTGCTTCATATCCTAATCTTATGCATCTATTATATCAGATTGATTGAAGAAAACAATTACTGGCTCCTATAACCAAACAGGAAAGGGCAAAAGAGAATAATTTAGAAGGCAACATTATTCTGTGGATGCTTATATTAGAGAGAATACATTTCTTTTACTCTTTTTTCAGCTGCTTTCTTGTACCTTCTTATGAAACAACAAAAGCAATAGATAACCATGCTAGTAGTTTCTCTCAGACAATTCTATGTTATCCTTGGCTTACTGAGGATAATGAAGGACTTTGGTGCAGAAATGTCCAACTGATAGCAGCTTTCATGTGGTTACAATGAGGATGAGAACATATAAGCAGTGATATTCTCTGGGAAAAAAATGGAGAGCGAAGCAGAGTTCTCTAGCAAGTTTCAAAAAGCAGAATTAGAATTTGGATGATTGTCTATCTGTTCTTACTTGAATGATAGCTAGCCTGCTTATAGGAGCAGCATAACTAGATTCTTAGATAACTCATGTCTATGCAGTATTGCTTAGGAGGAAGTTAGGATTTCTGGAATATTACTTTGATGAGAGATGGGGTGGATCTCCGAAACTTTCTGGCAAAGCATCTTCAGATATACTTTTTGTATTGATGGAATACTCTCTGATGCCCAAATTGTATTTTGTAAATTCTGTGCTCAGGCTTCCCACAAAATTCTGCAGAATTCACCCTTCATCCTGACTACAGAACTAAGACAAATTAATATAGATAATTCTCGACAACTCAGGCCAAGATTATTGTTAAATGAATTTTGCCCCTTTTTACGACCTTTCTTGCCACAGTTGTTAAGTGAATTACTGCAGTTGTTAAATTATTATCACAGTTGTTAAGCAAATCTGGCTTCCCCATTGACTTCACTTGTCAGAAGATCACAAAAGGTGAACACATGATGCTAGGACAAATATGAGTCATTTGCTAAGTGTCTGAATTTTGATCACATGACCATGGGGATGCTGCAATGCTCGTAAGTGTAAAAAAAGGTCATAACTCACTTTTTTCAGCACTGTTATAACTTTGAATGGTCACTAAATGAACCATTGTAAGTCGAGGATCCCTTGTAGTATACTGCTAAACTTAGTTTGGTTCCAAACAGAATTCAAAGCCTCCAGCATTAAGAGAAAAACTAGTTAGTGTTCAAGATGGTGATGCTTATTCAAACGCCAATATGTTCCAGTGCTTACAACATCATTGTTAAACTAATTTAAGTATAGATTTTCCACCATTGTAATTTTTCAGGATTTAGTTTCTCCCCTAAGATTTCCACCACAGAATCTGATAAATGTTTGACACTTAAAAAAAGAATATAAGTTTGTATAAAAGAAATGGTAATCTCCATGAACAGAAGCAAATTTAAACATAATTACATAATCATTGTTGGGCAGAGAGGTTTTTACATCTGTGAGTTCATGTAGGTGATTTTAAAGCATAATTTTTAAAATTATGAATTGTATTTTGTTCTAAGCTCTTTATTCATGTTGGTTAGATAAATGATGTTGTCTACGATTTACTTGAATGAAAGATAAAAGTCTTCATTTTTATGAAGCTTATCTTTTTACAAGGTGGTAGGGAACTGGTGATGGCCCTGATTTTTATTTGGTGCCCAATTTCTTCTTGGTCTTACAACTGAACAGCACAATACTGCCCATTTATCAAAGAATCACTGTTTAGAAGTGGTTGCAGACCTGTGATGTGGGATAATGACCAGAGCATTAAATATCCCAGGAACCTTTCTGAAAATGTTTGAACATGATTGCAATATGCATTTCTATGGGAGGAGAATCCCATCACTTCTCTCCTATCTCTTCTCACCGTCAGCTTCGCTTTTTGTATCCCTTCATCCATATGAATAAATACAGTAAATCATATATGCATGAAGTGACACAAAAAGCGAAGTTGATGGTGATGAAATTTTGTGGACAGGTTTGTGTTATAGTAGTAACTGTGAGAGGGATCTCAGAGTCGTAGTAGACAATCACTTAAATATAAGCCAGCAGTGTGCTGCAGCTGCCAAAAAAGCCAACACAGTGCTGGGCTGCATTAACAGAGGGATAGAATCAAGATCATGTGAAGTATTAATACCACTTTACAATGCCTTGGTAAGGCCACACTTAGAATACTGCATCCAGTTTTGGTCACCATGATGCAAAAAATGTGCTGAGACTCTAGAAAGAGTACAGAGAAGAGCAACAAAGATGATTAGGGGACTGGAGGCTAAAACATATAAGGAGCGGTTGCTAGAATTGGGTATGACTAGTTTAATAAAGAGAAGGATGAGGGGGGACATGATAGCAGTATTCCAATATCTCAGGGGCTGCCACAAAGAAGAGGGAGTCAAGCTATTCTCCAAGGCGCCTGAAGGCAGGATGAGAAGCAATGGATGGAAACTGATCAAGGAAAGAAGCAACCTAGAACTAAGGAGAAACTTCCTGACAGTTAGAACAATTAACCAGTGGAACAATCTGCCTCCAGAAGCGGTGAATGCTCCAACACTGGAAATTTTTAAGAAGAGACTGGACAGCCATTTGTCTGAAATGGTGTAGGGTACCTGCCTGAGCAGGGGGTTGGACTCGATGACCTCCAAGGTCCCTTCCAACTTTATTATTATTATTATTGTTGTTGTTGTTGTTGTTGTATCTAGTCTATGGATAACAGATGGTTATTAGAGAATCAATGAGTTATTTATCAGGCTACATTGCTGTTGCAGATCTATAACCATTTTCTTTGGAGTAATACTCTCTCTGAACAGTATTAAATACTACTGTATTGAAATCAGTACATTCATCATAACTATGTCTGACATTATTTTCTCTTTCCTGATGAAAGAATGAAAACTGAGAAGACAAAAGCCAGAAGGATCAATGTTCCAATGCAAGAAGACAGCACACGGAGAAAACTTGAGGGGTGGGGAAATTTGATTTCAGACGGTGTCTGAGAAGAGCACTGAGAAAGGTCCACAAAGTCCACAAAGGCAGAAAGGTATTAATAAATTTATCTGGGCAGGGAGAAAACCTAGAGTAAAACTTAAAATTATGCAAGATATTCGTGAGAGAGGTGGACTCAAGGTACCGAATTTGAAGTTGTATTATGACGCAGTGGTTTTAACATTAATAAGTGATTGGGTTAATTTAACAAATGTGGAAATACTCCTCTTGGAGGATTGGGATTTAATTTTTGGATGGCATGCCTATCTAATTTTTAATAAAAAGGTTGATAGGGCTTTCAAATCTCATATTATGAGGACCTCCTTACTTCGGGTTTGGAGGAAATATTATAGAAATGATTTTACAATCCCACTATGGGCTATTCCATGGCATGCGATAGAAGGGATAAGAAGAGGGGTCAGGATGGATAGCGTTTCTTATGCACAATTACTCAGGTGGGATGGTAAAAATTGGCAGTTAAAATCTATGGAAGATTTAGCACAGGAAAATATTATATATTCATGGTTTCACTACAGACAAATAATGGATAGGTAGAAGATAGATCGGAATGTGGGTTTGCTTAGAGAAGATGAGAATCTGTTTAAACAAATAAAAGATCAAAGGCGAACGCACATTAAGAGAATTTATGGGGTCTTAGTAGAATTGAACTCAGAAACAGAGTTAGTCAAAGAATGTATGATTAAATGGGCACAAAACTTTGGTGAACCGGTACTATTAGATACCTGGGAAATTATTTGGGTGAGGAACGTTAAATTTACGCAAGCACAAAATTTAAGGGAGAACTTTTATAAAATGTTTTATAGATGGCATCTTGATCCACAAAAAATGTCTCGTATGTATCCTGATCTACAGCCTAAATGTTGGAGATGTGGAAGTTTGGATGCTACATACTATCATATTTGGTGGATGTGTAAAAATATAAAAGCTTTTTGGATTAAGATATGGTGGAATATTCAAAGAATATTTAGAAGGAGGGTAAAATTTACCCCACAATTGTTTTTATTAGGTATTGTTACAGATTGTGATACTAAAGATATCACATTGATGTTAAATTTAATCACAGCTGCAAGGTTGTTAGTAGCACAATGTTGGAAGAAGGAATCTCTGCCTACCTTGCAAGAGTGGCTTTTTAAAGTTTCTTATCTGGCGGAAATGGCAAAGATTTCGGCTTTCCTGAAGGATCAATCTCAAGAGAAGTATGTTGTGGTATGGAGGAAATGGATAGATTTTATACAACACAAGATGGATATTAAAAATATTATTTAGCTTTTTAATAATTTATATTGAAAAGCCAATTTTCTTGAAAAGCCAAACTTTTCCCCCCTTTTTTTATTATTATTATTATTTTCTTCTTTCCTCTTTTCTATTTCTCTTTTTATATATATATATATTACCTTTAATTATTTTATAACTTGTTTAAGTAATGTATTTAGATTTGTTTATAGTTTTATAACTTATATTGAAAAGTTAATTTTCCTTTCTTATTTTTTATGTATTTCTTTTTTTTTCTTCTTTTCTGGTATTTATGTTTTTCTTTTTTTTTACATATATATTGTTGTTAATTATTTAGTAATTTGTTTAAGTAATGTATCTAGATTTATTTATATTTTATATTTTTCTTAAGATTTTTTGAAGAAACTCTAATTAAGCCTATATCCAGCTCTGGGATAGTCGGGGGAGGGAAGGGGAGGGTTGGGGAGGGATGGGGAAAATTGTTTTGTTTTTGTATTGTAAAATCTTATAAATTTTCAATAAAAAAAAAGTTCCAGAACATGTTGTCAAAGTTCAAGAATTTTGATTCTAAAGATTTTCAAAATTATGATGTCTCCAATTGCAACAAGAGGAATGGAAGAAAATTAAAGAACGTTAATGAATGAATCCATAGAACTGGAACGTGTCCCTTGTCATGAATGTCAACCTCTGCTCAGGGCAGGAATACAGATGAAAGCACTTCCTAACAGGTCACTGTCCAGCCTCTGACTAATCTTTTGAAGGGGAGGCCTCACCCACCATCTCTCCAAATACCTGGTTCCTCTGCTGAACTGCTTGTACTGATAGAATGATAGAATTTTTCCCAACATAAGACTGGAAGGATTGGTCCTGTTATTTAAGCCCCATTATTCTGCAGCTATATCCAGGAGTAGAAGAGAACAATTCTTGACCTTCCACTACGTGACATCCTGTCAAGTATTTGAGAAGTGCCTTGCCTTTGGCCTTGGCCTTGCCTTTTCATGCATTCAACCTCTCTTTTTAGACTTAGTTTCTGATCCCTGGTCATCATCATGGCCTATCAAATTCTTTGTTGTCCCATTTCCTGAAAACGCAGCTGGATTCTCCCTTCACAAGATTGATTTAAAGAGAACAGGATAAGATGATAGAAATCTCAGCAACTAGATTGTTTTCACTTTAGAATTCTATTTATCTCCCTAAGATGGAGACTTTTTCACTTGCTTCCTTGTGGTAAAGACACCATTCCCTTAATTGACAAAGGAGGAATGTTTAGATGATTAGAATGTGAATCTTTCTGTGGTTCATTCTTTCCTGAAGTTGGTACACAACTGGATGCCGTCCTCAAGGTGGATTCTGACCAGTACAGAATAAAGGGAAACACCTATTTTTCAGCAATGGCACCTGCCTGATGGAATTGCCTCCCTCCTAATGGCTCAATTGCTAAAGATCTTTAGAAATACCTTATATATTATAGAAGAATGGATGGTGACGGAGCTGACAGAGATGGCAAAACTGACTTTTAATTAAAGATTAATTAAATCTATCTAATTTTGCTTCTTCTTGGAAACCCCCATTTCTGGACTTTGAGCTCAAAACTAAAAAAAAGAGAAACTTTGATTTTAGGTTCTGATAACTAGAATGACTTTGTCCTTTTAACAATAGCTTGAAACATTTAGAAATGAAGCAAAAGATTGAGGTTGCAACTTTTTTTGCATTTACTGCACTGACGAAAATCAGAAGTCACTACTTTTCTTTTTTCTTTTTCTCTGCACCCTTATTGTTTCTCTTTTAAGTTTCCTAGCTTTTTGTTTCCATTTGTATTTTATCTTATAATAAACTTTATGTCATGGTTCCAACAGATGAAATTCTTCAAAAGAACTTCGAGGCATTGTTTACCTTAAAGAATCTTTTATTCGAGAAACAAAGTATCGGCATTACATAGTTGAAACCAAAAACTAAATTCCACTCCCATAAATACAAAGTAATGAAGTACGATTCCCACCTTCAATAAAGAGTCATAAAACACATTCCCCAATTAGCTTGAAGCCCGGGCTTTCTCCCCAGCCCTCCAGCCCACCAAAACATTATCAGCTCTGATATAGGCTAGGCTCCTATATGTAACTCATTTTGAAAAAAAAGAAACAGAAGCTAAATTAAAAAAGTAGTGAGGCAGCAATACCAAATTTGTGAAGGAATGGGTTGTGGACATTTTCAGTAGCTAGAAGGAAAGTAAACTCCCAACCATTACACTTGTTGCTATTTTTGATTCAGAAATGAAATATAAATGTTAATATATAAGCAGCTTTTATTGTCATTCCTTATTTCTTAGGCAAAACTCTCCTCTAAATTTCAGTTTTCAGTAAACTTTAGAAGTCAAAATGAGAAGTGCCAATCTTCCAACCTTCATTGGAAGAAAACACTAAATCATGTGTTTATTTGTAGTCTTAAGCATTAACTCTGATTAATTCATTCCAGTAACTTCGGCTGGACTTATGTAGCAGTGGACAATAGGAACAAGAATATCTACATCTAAGAATCGGACCCCATTTACTGTGTCTGTGATTTCTCCAGCCTTTGCATTTGTCCTGAGAGATTCATTCAAACAAGAGTTAGCTTTGCTCTTTCCAGATAGCTGCTTCTTGCTGTAACATAAATGTTTGGACTGATTTTGATAGCAACCATGTGATGCTCATGTTCACCCTATTGCTCTACCTGGAAAGAGGTCAAATTCCTTGATGTCTCTTTAAGCAAAACTATTCTTGTAGATCTAGCCTGCAAGCAAGTTGCCTGCTGAGCTCTGAGGAAAAACTGTTGGATGCGAACAGGAAAGCATATTGTCTACACATGATGCCAAAAGACTGCTGTATAAAATGTAACTTGGAATTGGCAGGAGGGAAGCTGAGTTAGATGGGGGTGGAGTTGCTTCTTTGCAGGTTTGAAAGCTGGCAAGGCAAGAAAATAGCAGGGCAGAGCTGAGCAAAGACAGTTTTAAGAGCTCTTAAATACATGGTTAGTAAATGACAAGAGAAGCCATCTATGTAAATTTGCACAAGCTGAGATTTTTTTAGCCAACACAGGAAAAGCAACAGGCTGCCATGGAATAGCAATTTTTTTTGTATTGTATTTTTTTTTTTTTTTTTTGGAGAGGGGTGGATTAGTTCATTGAAGGAGACAGAATGTTGACACTACAAAAGTCAATGTTTTAAATCATTGCTTTTCTCAGTAGCATACGGTATTTTTATGTGGTTTGTTTTTAAGCTTTTGCAATCTTTAAATATTAATCCTTATTTTGTAATCACATCACTTCAAGGCAAAGACCTTACTAGAACAATAGGAGAATACACAGTAAAGAAATTACTGCAAAGGTCCCGAGGAATACTAATTGCAAATCATTCAGTTTTGCAATATTAATTTATCCTGGCCCAGATAGGAATGCTTATGGCTCAAATGGTGTTTGATGTGATTTAATTGCCAAGTGAAGAAGCCCAACAGCCTGAATGGGTTTTTGAAATATCTTGTGTTTGGGACACTGTTATTATGATGAATTGTTATTATGAGATAATCCAAACACTTTGAAGTCACTCAGAGTCATCACAGAGGAGGGCAGTTTTAGATTAGTAACCAACATTTTTCCATTAGCACAACGCTATGACAATGTGTCTTGTAGGTCTTGATCCTGAGATAGTGCCATAAGGTGAGGCTGCATTTGAGCACAGATTGATTTGCAGGCAATGAAACCAGGTCCCCCCCCTAACTTTCCTAATTCTAGTTGTCCTTCTACTTAGATCTTCTTAATGGCTTCTTTTCTTGATGTATTTCTTCCTCTATACACAGATACCCTAAGTTAGCATCTTAAACTCATATGATACATAGACTGGCTGTGGATTAGCTCATGATGCTTTTTTTCCACCAAACATTTTAACTAATGGTTTAAATTATATGGAAAACTGGGCAAGTAATCAATGTACTAATTGTTCAGAAATTTCTATAGTCAGATGCCAGATATCAACAATAAAAAAGCACATACTAATGAGCATCTTAACAAGTAGCTTGTACAGGCAGCCATGCTTTGCCTCAGTGAGGCACTTCATATCACTTAGGTGATGCAATTTGCTGCAGTGCAGTAGATTGCATTATTTGATTCCTTTTCTAGCTGTTCCAGTAGCTAGGTTCTCAGATTTCTTCATTGACTTCTAGTTACCTTCTGGTTCTAGAATTACCAACCAAGGCCTTGAGAACCATGAATCAATGAGGCTGTTGCAAAGATTTGCATAACACTCTTGGCTACAACAGAATAGCTGAAATGGGCAAGATGATGGAATATACTTCTACTGTATTCTTCAATTGAGTGGTCTTCCATGTGTTGGATGACCATCTATATAATTTCTAGCATTCATGTTGTCCTTGATTAGCTGGCACTAGTGAAGGGCTACTGTTTTTCCACTGTAGGCTATATTGATGTGTGTTTTTCCATAGGTGAGCTAAGCTTGGAGGCAGCTAGCAGACTGCTAAGATTCTGCTATAATGTGAGCCTTTTAATAGATTAAATTCAGTTTAGGACACATGAATGCTTAATGCAGAACAGCAAATGATTTATCTTCACCTAACAAAACTAAGTAAAATATGTTGACACCAGAGGAAGAGGAGGCATTCTCTCCATCTCACATCATACATATATAAGTAGAACGAATTAAATAATTGAAATAACCAATCATTCTTTGGACCTATATCCAGGTTCAACTGGCTCAGCATGCCAACTGCAGCAAGATGAGTAATGGAGACCAATCAATAATGCATTAGATTGTTACTAGCAATTCATGACTCAAATTCATAATCTGTTTCAATGAAGGCAATTTGTATACCTCATTGTTATCTTGCACTGAAGAGTTCAAACACCCTTCTTCTGCATCTCCTTCTACTTGCTATCAGAAAACAATATTTTTAAAAATCATCTGCAAGATACTTCTGCATTTTATTTTTATTTCTTCTGAGAATCTCCAGTAAGTTCTTTCCCTTGCCATTTCTCTCAAAAATAGTATTCATGATAACTAGGGAAGAAACAGACTTTGGATTTTATAATCCTGCTTTCTAGTCCTCTCTTTCAGTTTTAAAATGCATTAATTTTGGTAGCTGACAGTGCATTATTTTATGTAGTTATAATTGCACACTATTAACAAATTCTATACAGATATTAAAAATAGACTAAACATAAACAAACAAAACCATATAATAGGGCTTCAGTGCAATCTATTCCCCCCCAGGAGTGTCGGCCACTGAACTCAGGGGGATTTACTGCTGAGTAAACATGCATAAAGTTTCTATCTTAACACTATAGTGTAAGAAGATAGAATTTCAAATGAGCAGTTTTATGAGATCTTTCCCAGTTAGATTATCAAGTCAGCTTTGCTCTTTAGGGACATGAATTCAAAATTAATCCATGATTACTAATTTTAGTTAGGGTGAGCCACCTACAGTCTGAACACAACACCAAGCAGGCAGTGGGCAGGATTGATATTTTCAGTCAATGGGAGGATAGGGTGGGTTGATTTTGATAATTTAAGGGTGAAGTGATCTATTAAGCCTTGCAGAAATTTAAGGTGCTAACTTTGTCCTTCAATCTCTAATTTTTCTCTTCCAGGGAAGAAGACAAAACAAATGTTTCAAGTGTGCAAGACTTGAAGGCATCTACTTCATTCTTTATAAAAAAAAAGGTAAAGGTTTCCCCTGTCTAGTTATATCCGACTCTAGGGATCAGTGTTCATCTCCATTTCCTAGCTGTGGGAGTCAATGTTATCAGAAGATGCTTCCATGGTCATGTGACTGGCTTGACTATACGTTGAGATGCACGGAATGTTACCGGTATTATCTTTATATGCTTTATCTATTAGCATTTGCATGTTTTTGGACTGTTAGATGGGCAAGAGTGAGACTTTTTTTACACGTTCCCAAAATATTGGCTCCACTCAGTCCAGTGATATCATGATGTTATCACCCCTGTAGTCCATGAAGATGTATTGCTGTTCTTGCTACAAAATGTTGTCCATTTCTAAGCTAGACACTACTCTCAGGCTAATATAATCTTAGAAATCCCAACTCCTCTCAAATTAAAAAATGATTGATCTCAAAACTGAGTTGAAGAACAAAACTATATTTTCTGCCAGTAAGATGCTATCATTACTAAGCTAACAATATTAAAGAAAAGCAGGGTGGACCACAGAACTGTGGAATCTCTGGCATCTAATCCAGCTGGACTGTGGGAAGCATTTGTCACTTCAGTGAAACTCTACCTCCCATCCTTTAGCTGGGGAATAGCAGCTTCCTTCAAGGCAATGGTGAGGCCTTGAAATAGTGCTTCCCCTGGATTTTGTCTGTTACTTAGCTGTAGCAATGGGCAGGAAAAGCCAGCTTTCAGCTATGTGGCCTCTGAAGGCACCTCAAGCTGGGAAGATTTTCAAGTATGTGCATCCAGGGAGGAATCACTTCGAAGCATTTCTATGTTCTTGAACCTGCTACTTTAAAAACTATGTGACATCTGGGGGTGGAGATGGTTTTAAAGGAGGCAACGTTTTCATAGAACTGTTACATCATCTGATCCATTTCAGAGCTGCAGGAGGGATTTGGCCTTTAAGGCAGATTCTATATCCTAGTTCACTATACATTAGATTTGTTGATGAATGAAGGCTATTTGTTGAGGTGCATTAAAAAGTTACTTAGGTCATTCAAGCCCAATTGTACAGGAGTGATCAAAGCCACTTTTGGAGAATAAGAATTGCACACAACCAATTATGTAGATTTATTTGCAACATGAATGAGATAAGGAGAATGAAGCTATACTGATGTATAATTAGGAATGTATCTAGGTTACAGATAACTTCAAGCTTGGCAAGTCTGGGTGAAGGCTTCCTATTGACTTCACCCATTATGATTTGCTCTTGTTATTTACATCCTAATTTTGCTTCCCCTACATACCAGCCTCCACAGGTTATGGGAATCCCAGGCAGTCCACACAGAGGACAAATAAATAAAACTGGATTAGCCTGCCTTCTTTCTTACTAAATTTGTTTTGAGAATTCCTGAAAATGTGATTCTTTTAAATCAGTGATTCTCAACCTTTCTAATGCCGTGACCCCAAAATACAGTTCCCCCTGTTGTGGTGACCCCCAAGTGGGTGTGGCCACCAAGAGGGAGTAGGACAGCTAGGGAAAAGGGAAAAAAATGGCGGACAGCATGGTTTGGCGACCTCCGTGAAATGGTTATTCGACCCCAAATGGGGTCCCGACCCACAGGTTGAGAACCACTGTTTTAAATGCATTTTTGTAGTTTTAAAAATGGCTATTGTCAGAAGATGATCAAGACCTGCCAGGTTTCAATACTAAATAGAAAAACACTCACATAAGAAAGAGTGAATTGCAGAGACCTGCCTGCAAATTCATACTCTTGAAAAATTGTGTAATAGGCATACACGGTTATAATTAAGAAAAAAAGTTCTTAATTACATGAACTGAAAGCTGTCTCTGCCTGCCACCCAGATCCATACAGTTGGTACCCTCACATGTGCAATCATTTTATGTGAATCTGTGTGAACTTTTCAATGGTTCCCTATGCATGTATTCACATAAACATACCATTGAATTTAAGATAGACTGGAATTACTAGAAAAGTAATGAATCTAGGACACAAGTGACCTATTTTTTAATCCGTATTCTGGTCCTGTCACACTTTCAAAAGATCAAAAAACACTTTTTTTTTTAAAAAAAGCTATTTTTGTAACAGGACCAGGCAAGTTTTATGAAAATCTAACTTTTCTCAGTCCTTAATAGGTGTGAAAATAGTTCTGCTTTTTCATGTGTGTGTGTGTGTGTGTGTGTGGGTGTGTGTGTGTGTGTGCATATATGTATGTATGTATGTATGTAGTATGTATGTATATATGGTGAGAAGAATATATATATATATTCTTCATTTCCTGATTGAATCTAAAGCTGGAAAGAGCTGTACTATAACATTACCCTGAAAAGTCTCAGTTCAATTTTGGGCTCAGCTGGACATGGCAAACTTCTGAGAATTCAAGAGTCAAACTCTTGGCTGGAAATAGTTCCAGATGGAATACATTTAAAATGAAAGCAAGAGTTGTTGTACAAATCCAGTTAAGACTGGTAGGGACCTCAGAGAGAAGTCAGACTGCTTTATAATTAGTTGAATTCATCTAACTCCTTAAAAATGAAACGTGGCGAAAAAAATCTTCCTAATACAGGTAGTGATGAAAGAAATGTCCTTGCTTACCTCTTCCAAAGGAATTCTGGGACTGGAAGTCATCCGATATTGATCAAGCTCTCCCCCCATTTTCCTGATATGGGCAGGAGAAGAGAAGGCTGAGGATCGTTGGAGTGAGCCATACTTCATCATGTTTGGTCCAAACCGGATTCCATCCAATAAACGTATCAAAAACAGGTTGGAAGGTAGTTCTTCAATATTGCTGAGAACAAGGGTTCGACATTCAGGACATCTCAGCTCCTTGTGTGATTTCAAAATGCTCTGGAGACAGGGCTTACAGAATGTATGCTGGCATGGAAGCACCTTGGCAGAGACATCCAGCTTTTCCAAGCACACAGGACACTCTAGCATGTCGAATAAAGATAAATTGTCCATGATGTTGATGTTCTACTTAGTTCAAAATCCAGGTTCAAGTAGATCTAGAAAAGTTCACATGCTTGCTATTCGGTTGGAAGGAGTTGGTTTGCTCAGGAATGTCCCATGCAGAACTACCGTACTCTATAAAGAAAATAACAGAAAAGAGAAATTATAGAGCCTAAATATTTCAATATTATGAAATGCACGCCACCAACATTTCAAGAAATCCTTCACTGGGCAGTTTGCGTGGTATAGTCTCTCCCCTGCTCCTAATGTAAGCGTGACATTATTCATGTCTGAATAAGTATTAGATAAATAGAATTGTACCCAATGGCCAACTGGGATCAAGAAAGACCCAAGGTCCATTTGTTGTTGCAGGTAGCCACTGAATAAAAGAGATCTTGTTCCTTCCATCCCAATTGAACTGATCACAGTAAGACAATATGCTTCTTGGATGTATTGTAGGGTGATCCATCCATCTTCAAATAATACCACATAAAAAAGAATTACGTTGTGAAAGTGACCAATCACACCACATACAGAAGAAACAAAGGAATTCTGCCTAGACACATGGCTGAATACATTTTCCCCTCCCCTCCCTTCTTCTGAATCTACCCACTTTATCTTAAAACACTTTTCTGCATTTTTTCTCTTAGGCAAGTCACCTTGATAAAATGACACAGTTTTGGCATACCTGGAAATAAAACAACCTGTGCTTGATTTCAAGAGACTGGCAATGCAGCTTGCTTTGTCCTTAATAGTTGACAATCCAATACCAGTTCTGAAAGAGGGGGGACTATTATTCCACCCACAGCAGAAAAGTTACCCAACCCGTTCAGCACCTTTCCCAATGGTATACCAAGCCAAAGCAGAACCAATATTTAATCCTAATTTCAAGTCCTGGCTTGCAAAAAAACGAGCCCCATGCCATCCCACATCAAAACACTGTCTGTTAATGAAGACTGAATCTAGTTAGTATATCACGCCCGATCAAATGTTTCAAGTGTCTCAATTCCTGAGACTTCCCTTCCTTTCCTAAACTTGAACAATCCAACCTTGCTCTCTTTGTGACTCAGACTGCCGAGGAAGAGTTATAAGCTTCAGGAGCTGAGCTTTCTCGCTGACTGCTGAAGGAAAAAAAGCTGTGGGGGAAAAAGAAAAAGATAAATTAGAACAGGCTCCTAATTTTAGTGCGTTCTACTGACCTTGCATTCATGACCCCTTTTAAAATGAGTCCAGCTCATGAAATACCAGCTTCAGAGCTTGCTTTTTCTTTCTCTTTCTCTCACTCTGAATTGCAGCTGCATTGAAAACTTTAACTAGGTGCATTACTCAGCTAAACTTAACACGTGCTGCCTTGTTAACTCATATGTTGCCAGGCTGCTACTCCTACACATATTTTAGATCAGGGAGAAGAGTGCAGTCTGATTATGCACCACGAGGGAGCTGTTTGCTTAAAACCACACACACACACACACACATTTCCATTTGAATTATTTTGGCCTTGATTACAGTACATTGGATCAATAATTTGGCTTAATTTTTTTTTTCCCCTTTGGGAGCTGATCTTGTATTAGAAGCAGAGAGGGAGTGTAAAATGGGGATTTAAAAAAAAAACCGCACAACAAACCTGTCTATAAAGGCAAAGAGGTGCCACAGGGAATGGAGAATGCATTTTGTGACACATATAAAAATGAGACCCAAACACTCACTTAAACTAGGAGTACGTCCCACTCAACTCTCTTAAATTACTATAGAGTAGACGGATGTGGGATTGCATATGTAGAGAAATGAAATGAAATTTCAATTGCAAGAGGTATCTGCTTTTGTTTTGAATCCAGCAACTTTCTTCTAAAGATTTCAGGAGAAGAGAACTAAAGTGAAGCCTTCATTTGAGAAGTGTAGTTCTGCCTAATAGCAATAGAAATACACTAAACTTATATACTGCTTCATAGAGCTTTACAGCCCTGTCTAAGTGGTTTACAGAGTCAGCATATTGCCTCCCCCAACAATCTGGGCCCTCAATATATTGACCTCGGAAGGACGGAAGGCTGAGTTAACCTTGAGCTGCTCAGAATTAAACTCCTGGAGTAAGCAGTGAGTTAGCCCGTAGTACTGCATTCTAACTGTTGCACCATCACAGCTCTTGGGAAAGAAAACAGTTCGGTGGCACTGGAAGCATTAAGTGTTCTGAGTTATCTGTGGGATGGCTATCTATTAAAGGAGAATTTTTGTAGCTTTTGCAACTTTGATTAAAATCTAAATTTCCCATGCCGATGTTCACCTGAGCCTGAATTATACTTAGAGGTGTTCTCTTAAATAAAACAAACTGCATCAAGGGCAGCTGGGAGCTTAAATGAGGTCTTGGCATGAGCCAATGAAGCAGGCTCCACCCTATGAGATCTTGACAACTCATAATGCTGTCACTTTCCATAGAAGAGTAATCCTCCACACCTCTTCAGTTATTTTTTTGATTGCTTCTTTTGGCACCTTTTTCAGCTCTACAGTATCCTTGTTGAAGTTTAGTAACCAGCATTGTACAGGCACTGTAGTCTTCAACTTATGCTATGTTACTTAGCAACTGTTTGAAGTTATGATGGACTCACCATGGAGCTACTAATGACCTGGATTTGATGTTCTGATGGCCGCCCCTATGTGGTCAAATGATTGAACTTCAGGAGCTTAGCAACAGGGCCATGTTTAAAGCTGTTTGCAGAGTCCTGAAGTCATGTGACTGCATTTTATGAGTTTTGCTGAAAATCTGCATTTCTACATTTTTCAGCAAAACTGTGCCCAGATTGATCCATTGGTTCGCTTTATGGCCATGGTATTTTCTTAACAATAGCCACAAAAGGATCATAATTTGAATTGGTCATGTGATCAACCTGTTTTACAACGCTCTGATATTTGATGGGCAGGGTCCATTATGGTTTAAGTCAAAGACTACCTGTATATATATATAATCCAATATTGCCTTCATGGTGTACATAGAGTTGTATAAAAGCATTAGGATAATGACTGTTGCCTACTCTTTATATCAAGGATGGAAATTGAAGCCTACATGGTGTCAACATTTTTCTTAAGCATCACTATCCCAAATTCCTTTCCTGATTGGTCAGTCCCTGCTCACACCCATAAGAACAACTGAGGAGATTTTGCTATAATATGCCTCACTTAATACTTGCTCATGTTGAAACATTTAGATGGATGTAACAGTGAAAAAACATGTTTATTACAGAAAACCAAAACAAAATATTTTGAAAGTGTTCTAAATCTAACCAGTGGCACCTAAAGTCTGGGTATGGATGTGATAAATTGGAATCATTACAGGTTAGCAGATGTGTGTTGTTTTGTTTTGTGTTTGTTTGTTTTGTCTTTGTGACCAAAGACAGCCCATTTATGGTGGTTAATCACCTCTTAATCAAGATTCTAGATAGTTTTCTTGATATTACATATGCCATTTAAAAAATAATGTTTCCTGTAGGATTTGGCTTTTTTAAACTAGTCCCCCTTTAAATTTGCTAAAAGTTAATCTAGAGTTTGATTAAATTTTTATACTGATATTGAAGAGGGTAAGCTCTCAGACTACAGACAGCAATATCTGCAAGGTTTTGTTATTTTTAAAAAAGCAAATCAAGATAGTGGTTGTGGTAGCATAATGTTCATTGTAGACCTGTCCTGTAGACATGTTCACTGCCCTATTCGGATAGCCATCTTGGCATTTCTGCTACAAGCATGAAAAATAATAAATAGAATAGGATAACAAGAGCAGCAAACAGTTTTTAAAATTAAGACTAAGTTTATTTGCAATCTTTATTGTAACATTGGTTGTTGGTTGCTTTTAAATATTTGGTTTGCTTTAAAAAAAATTCATGGAAGGCATCTTAGGAGAGTACATACTGTAAAGGCAGGCTAAAAGTTCATTAAAGCAACAGAATGAATCACAATTTTTAAAAAAAGACATTAAGGTCCTATCAGCTCCAGTCCAGACAAGAAATGCCAAACATCATTGCTAACAGTATTATTTAGCATATGGCATATCATACATAGACTACAATATATAAATTAACAGTCCATCTAGATCAGGGATGTCAAACTGCCGGCTCGCGGGCCGGACGCGTCACATGGAAGTCACACCCACCCCATTGCCGGCAATGGCAAAAGTAGCCCGATACATTGAGCGACGTCATGTGACATCGCAAGTTTGACATACCTGATTTAGATTAATAAAACACCATAAAATATAAATGTTAAAAAGTTCTATGTTCAAATACCAATATCTAATCTATCTAACATTGAAGAGCAGCAGCATTTATATTAAAAAAAAATCAGATATTGGACTGGTTTATGCCCTCAGCTTACAGCCAGTCATGATGTAATCGACAGTTTGACTTGGGATCCTGGACTCACACTGAGGAGGAGGATACTACGCCCCATTTATACAAGGAGTCCTGACAGATGTCATGTGAAGTGTAATTCCTATTCAGGATTGCCCATTGCTGACATGGTAGTTCAAAGTCTGGCACCTTTGAATGGTCATTTATATGTCTCCCTGTGTCTGGGTGTTCAACAACCCATTTGGCTTTCTATTGGGCATCGATGTTAAAGTTGTTGGGCAGATTTTGTGCAAGTGCCAGTGGGGGTTTCCTGGATTTGAGCCTTCCAGCTGATAAATGAGGAAGATCGGCATACACCGGTAGGAGTGTGTTGTCCATAATTTTTCTGAAATCTCTCACTAGTGCATCTTGTCTTTATAAGGCTGGTGGTGCTATATGGCTCAGAACAGATATAACTTACAGGACAAAGTCTGGTCCAGCACTACTCCAAGGTACTTTGAATGGAGATCATAGGAGAATAAATTGTTGTTTAAGTAGACCTTCAGGGCGTCATATGCTAGTTTGTTGTTCAGGGGAAGGAAGTATGTAGTTACTGTTTTGCTGGTGCTAGGCGTGAGCCTCCAGTCAGTGAAGAAATTCCCCAAGAGTTTAAGATCTTTGGACAGGAGTCTGTCAGTCACCTCCATGTGTTTTTCTTGTATTGCCATGGCCAGCATATCCAAATCTGTGTCTCTTAGTTGCTGGGCTATCTGATATGTATAAGTTGAATAGAGTATATATGTATGTACCATTACTGAACCTTGTGGGGAGGCCATTGTTTAATCTTCTTACTTTGCTTTTCTAACACTATCTTTATTGTAAGACATATAGGGGAGGACATAGGGGAGGACATAGGGGAGGACATAGGGGAGGACACACGCTCGACTTGGTATTCCTCTCGGGGAAGTAGAGACGTGATTTCGATTTAAGGGGTATAGTTACTTCTCCCTTGTCATGGTCGGATCACTTCCTGTTGAGGTTAGATTTCTCGGTTCTACTCCCCCACCGCAGGGAGGCGGAACCGATTAGGTGGTTCCGCCCCAGGCGTTTAATGGACCCGGAGGGGTTCCAAATAGCGCTTGGGGTTTTTCCTGATTCCCTCCTCCATGAACCGGCTGAGTCCTTGGTCGCTGCTTGGAATAAGGCGGCATCAGGGGCGTTAGACCGGATCGCGCCTTTGCGACCTCTCCATGATTGTGGATCCCGGAGGGCACCTTGGTTTACCAAGGAGCTACGGGAGATGAAGCGTCAGAAGAGACGTCTAGAGCGATGCTGGAGGGCTAGTAACTCCGAATCTGACCGGACACTTCTAAGAGCCTATATTAGAACTTATTTAGTGGTGATATGAGCGGCAAAATGTTTGCATTTTTCCACACTTATTGCGTCTGCAGAATCTCGCCCCGCCACCCTGTTTAGGGTGATCCATTCCCTACTTAATGTTCGGGAAGCTGGGGAGCCCTTACAGAGTAGAGCGGAGGAATTTGTGCAATTCCTATCAGACAAAATCGCTTGGATTCGGACAGACCTAGACTCCGATTGGGCAGGGCCTTTTGAGATGACTGGGGCAGGTCTTAGCTCAGTTTTATGGGATGAATTTGAGTCTGTGACCGCTGAGGATGTTGACAGAGCGGTGGGAGCAATGAGCGCCTCCACTTGTTTATTGGACCCATGTCCTTCCTGGTTGGTCTCGGCTGCCAAGGAGGTGACATGAGGCTGGCTCCAGGTGTTGATCAACGCTTCGTTGTGGGAAGGGTCTTTCTCGCAATCCCTGAAGGAGGCGGTTGTGAGGCCCCTGCTCAAGAAGCCTACCCTGGACCCAGCTGATTTAAATAACTTCCGTCCAGTCTCCAATCTCCCCTTTGTGGGGAAGGTTGTAGAGAGAGTGGTGGCGCTCCAGCTCTGACGGTCTCTGGATGAAGCGGATTATCTAGACCCTTTTCAATCTGGCTTCAGGCCCGGCTTCAGCACAGAAACCGCTTTGGTCGCGCTGATGGATGATCTCTGGCGGGCCCGAGACAGGTTATTCCTCTGTCTTGGTGCTACTTGACCTCTCAGCGGCTTTTGATACCATCGATCATGGTATCCTTTTGCGACGACTCAAAGGGGTGGGAGTGGGAGGCACCATTTTACGGTGGTTCTCCTCCTACCTCTCTGGCCGGTCGCAATCGGTATTGGTGGGAGGGCAGAAGTCAACCCCGAGGCCCCTTGAATGCGGCGTGCCACAGGGGTCGGTCCTCTCTCCCCTCCTATTTAACATTTATATGAAGCCGCTGGGTGAGATCATCAGACAGCACGGGGTAAGGTTTCATCAGTATGCTGATGATACCCAGTTATATATCTCCTCCCCGAGCTCTCTCAGTGAAGCGGCTGATGTGATGGGCCATTGCCTTGAAGCCATGAGGGTCTGGATGGGGGTTAACAGACTCAGGCTCAATCCTGACAAGACCGAGTGGCTTTGGATGTTGCCTCCCAAGGATCATGTCGACCGTCCAGTGTTGACTCTTGCGGGGGAAAATATACCCCCTTCAGAGCGGGTTCACAACTTGGGTGTCCTCCTTGATCCACAGCTGAATTTGGAACATCAATTGACGGCTGTGGCTGGGAGGACCTTTGCACAAGTTCGCCTGTTGCACCAGTTGTGACCCTACCTGGACCGGGAGGCTCTCCTTACAGTCACTCACGCTCTTGTCACCTCACGTTTGGACTACTGCAACGCGCTCTACATGGGGCTACCCTTGAAAAGTATTCGGAGACTACAGTTGATCCAGAATGCAGCCGCGTGAGTGATAGTGGATGCTCCTCGATACACCCACGTTACACCTATCCTCCGTGAGTTGCACTGGTTGCCTATTGGTCTCTGGGTCCAATTCAAGGTGTTGGTCATTACCTTTAAAGCCCTATATGGCTCAGGGCCAGGCTATTTGCGAGACTGCCTACTACCTCATAGTTCCCTACGTCCGGTTAGATCCCACAGGCTGAGCCTCCTTCAGGCCCCGTCGGCCAAGCAGTGCCATTTGGCGGGGCCGCGGAGGAGGGCCTTCTCTGTGATGGCGCCCACGCTTTGGAACCAGCTCCCCCCAGAGATTAGGACCGCTCCCACCCTGTTGGTCTTCCGTAAGCTACTTAAGACCTGTCTTTTCCGGCAGGCCTGGGGTTTATAAAACCTGACCCCTGGATGATTGTCTTTGTACTGTTGTTCTGTTATGTTTTATGTGTTTTTTATTGTTAGCCGCCCAGAGTCCTTTGGGAGTGGGGCGGCTTATAAATTTTAAAAATAAATAAATAAATAAATACAATAGAATCTTGCAGATCTGAAAGCACTTCACCCTCCTTTCTTTGTACATTCTAGAAAACTAGAGAGGGTCCCCTATGAAATGCTTCCCATGCCCCTTTTCCTTCTGTGGGTTGGGATACCCTTTGCATGATGGTTGTCAAGGATGTAGCTCTTCCTCCTGTCTCTTAAAATCATTCTCACATACTATTACAGAGCCTAATAAAAATGATGGTTAAACATATGCTCGCCAACTCCAAGATAATGGAATGTCCTTACTGATTCTCTTGGGAAGTTGAAGTCAGGAAAAAAAGCTTCTCAGTATGCTCCTAGAGGATTGAGCAGCCTCCCTAAAAAGCTAGATTAGCATGCAATAATTGTTCCCTTTTGGAAACAAGTTAACAATGGAGCTCTTTGAGAAGGCTTTCTATATTTATTTTATTGAGAGAAAATCAAACATATGTATTTATACTGTTGTAATTGTTTTTTTTTAATTGTTAACTATTGTATTATTGTAGACAATTTATGTTTATACATTTTTAACAATCCTTTTTGTGTATATTTTTTGTCATTTCCTCGTGGCAATTGAGAACTCACAAGCACTAGTCTGAATGTAATAAGACTGATTTCTTCATTCCAAGGAAAAACTAATTACATTTTTTTGATTAAATCATATAGACCCATACCTAAATTTGAGTCTTTGTAACCTCTTTAGCATTCTTCGTCATTGTTGAAAAAAACTCAGATTTTGAGTTTCTTGTCCTGAGTTGCATTTCTTCAAGAGAAACCTGTTGGATAGCATATTTTGCTAATGGTCAGAACAAAATCCTAAATGTGTGAGACTAATCATGGTTAAGCAGTGGTCCCCAACATTTCTGGTTTTGTGGACTGGTGGTGGGGGGGAGAGGAGATGGTTCCATGGAACTTCAAATGGAGCTTCATGTGCATGTGGGAGTGCCCGCCACTCACACAAATGGAGCTGTGCATGTGTGCTTGCCCACTACTTGTGCAGCCCAGTTCTGAACGGTCCATGGCCCCAGGGGTTGGGGACCCATGTGGTAGAGTACCACATGAAGTGTAAATCTGAACTGATCGCAAATAAAGAGTGTTGGTATCCATACATAATTTAAGAAATATAATTTGATTCCATAAAGTCAAAATGTTCATTATGTTGTCCCCTGTCAGGCCCAAAGAACCAAGAATGACACATAGATTTACTTTTGAGTAGTTTATTTATCGTTGCTCGCTATAGACAGAAAACTTGCCAGACTAAATGAACTATCTGCAACTATCACCATAACTGAATTGTTAGGAGGGTCCACCTTCACCCTCTTCCTGCATAACAAACATTCCATGCTTCATTGTCTTTTTGCCCTCTGGGAAAGAGCCCCTCCCTTCTGTGACTCCAGATAACATGCCACCTCATGCCCTGGGATGGCTTCTGTTTTGTCTCTGTTATAGAATTACATTTGAACATTTTGGAGATCCAGATCATCACATTTCAGGTATTTAAGAAGTATCGCCTATATTAATAATATTCTACTTTGGCCTATAATGGGCTCATCATAGCCTCCCACCACAGTTATCAGCAAAGTTTTATCTCTTATCAAAGAACTATAAATCTGAGGATTTCTTAATTCATGGATTTGAAAAGAGCTCTCTCTTTTAACCCTTGTAAAGAAAACTTCAATATCAAATTACACATGTCTTAAAATGTTTCCCTGAAGAAAAATTAGTTTAGTCACATGGAATTCAAGTGGAAGGAAGTCCTCTATTCATTTATTGTTAGTCCCTCTAAATTTGCCAAATAAAAATAAATCTTGAAGGAAGCTTTGTTTGAAATTTTAGCAACTGCCTGATCAGATCTAGCTTGTATTGATGAATTAGCATCTGCATGAGCAGATATACAAATCTGAGTTATGGTGTAACATGGGCCCTGATTATTCTGGAAAATATAGACTGGATTAGCTCCTAATTAAAATATTTTAGAATTTAATATAACTTAGTATACATTGGACAATACTAGTATTTCAGGCTGATGAGCAGGATATAAATGTGATGAGTGGAAGGATGGATGGCCTACTTATCAGGATGCCATAACTGGTTGCTCTTCTGCCTTGGTATTTGTTCAATAGAAGACTTATATTTATCTCTGCATAATATGTGAAACAGGATTGGCAGTGACAAAACTCTCTGAATGCCAATTTGGCACTTCAGAATTGTTTTTAAAAAAGGTGGAAAGTAAGCAGGCAATCACCCCCTACTGAACTAAGAAATACCTCCTACTTTATATGAACTTGCCACACCTGCAACAGCACCAGGAAAAGATGTTTTTATTATCAATATATGAAGACAAACTTTTAATTAAAAGTGTTAAATGGACATTCTCACAATGTTACAGTAATGCTTATTTTGTTCTTTTCCAATGTGTTCCAAGACTTTGAACAACATGTCCCCATGATAAATCATGAAAAAAGGATAATAGTCACAGAGAGGACATTTTCAAAATACACTACAATAGGCAGTAGTTGTGGGCAAGTCAGCAGCCCAGTTTTCTTGATGTGAATCACAACTCTTAAGCTTCGAATATGTTGAGAGACATGGAAGGAACTCCAATGTAACTGGATTCAGTGCCAAGAACACTTTGCTTCTGTCAGAAATTGCTATAGCGCTGAATTATCTTACAATACTGTTGTGCTTTGGGAAGATAATATTTCACTCCCATTTAAAGAGGCCCTTGGCAATCACAGGACAACACAACTGACTGTTACATCCAGATAAAAATTATGGTTCAGTTTGTTGTGCATTCAAAAAGTGTATCTTTAGATAAAATGTGATGATCTCTCTTTCCATCTGTCTTTCTTTTCTAGAGTACTCTTCCAACAAACATGTTTCATTGACTGGATATTTAAAGACCTAGAACCAGGTTGTGGAAAGCTACTTATAAAATTAAATGCATAGATCAGGGGTCTTCAAACATGGCCCTTTGTGACTTGTGGACTTTAACTCACAGAATTCTTCAGCCAGGCATGCTGGCTGAAGAATTTTGGGAGTTGAAGTCCACAAGTCATAAAAGGGCCAAGTCTGAAGGTCCCTGGCATAGATTATGTTGTTAATACATTCCATTGTGAAGTGTTTTTCATATCCATGATCTGAGTAATCTAGATGTTTTAGGGCACTAGTCACTTGTGACTTTTTAATAACACCAATCCACAGGTCTGCTAAGGTAGGAGTAGATAAGTGAAGACTACATGCTTGTCATTTTGGTTGCAGTGCTACAATTGAGTGGTTTTTCATCAAAATGACTATGACGATTTTTACTGTTTGAGATAAAAAAAAAAGAATAAAATAACTGTTTCATCCTTATAATATAATCAAAACATTTAATAAACAGAGAAAGTGCAGCTCTGACATGTGAAAGCTTCTTTGCTCCTTTGCAAAATCGAATTCAGGGTTCATGGGCAGGGGTTTTAGAAAACATTATTTTTGGTTGGGGGAACACTAGTCTTCTGAACTCAGATAGCATTAAGTGAAACAATTTGGAGATAGACTTGAATTACAAAATGAATAAGGTAGGAAATCTATAGCCAGAGACATCTCAAAAGCTATACCACATAAGGTTTTTCCATGGAAATGCTGGAAAAATGCAAAATATTCTACATACATTTTTATGCACCCAGCAACTTAATTGTTGGAATATATTTTAGCTATACTTTTTTTTTTAAAAAAATATTCCAAATGCCTTCCAGTAAAGAGAAAGTTATTTTGCTATTTTTTAATGTTAAGTTTAATGTCTGATATCACTTAATGTACCATGTTCTCAACTTACAAGCATTCATTTAGTGACCATTTGAAGTTACAATGGCCCTGAAAAAGTGACTTATGACCAATGTTCACACTTAGAGAGCTGTGCTGGTACAGTGGTTAGAATGCAATATTGCAGGCTAACTCTGGCCACACACCAGGAATTTAAGCCTGACTGGCTCAAGGTTGACTCAGCCTTCCATCCTTCCAAGGTTGGTAAAATGAAGACCCAGATTGTTGGGTGCCATATGCTGACTCTGTAAACCATTTAGAGAGGACTGTAAAGCGCTGTGAAGCGGTATAGAAGTCTAAATGCTATTGCTATTGCTACAGCATCCCCACGGTTATATAATCAAAATTTGGGTGCTTGGCAACCAGCAAGTATTCATGACATTTAGAGCATCCTGGGTCTTGTGACTTTCATATGCGACCTTCCCAGCCAGCTTCTGACAAGCAAAATCAATGGGGAAAGCCAGATTTGCTTAAGGACCATATGTTTCATTTAACAACTGCAGAGATATGCTTAATAACTGTGGCAAAAAGATCATAAAATTGGGCACATCTCCTTTAAGGTCTTGCTTAGCAATGAAAATTCTGGTCCCAATAGTAGTCATAGGTCAAGGATATATTTTGTTGGCAGCACTGACATGTTCCTGAAATTGGGGAGACCAGAGAAATACAGATTTTTTTTACATAACTTTAGAAGGGAAAAAGTATTTGGACTCAGTGTAAAGTAATATCACTATCATGTAATAGAAGACAGAAAGAAGAAAGCATATATAGCTTTTCTACTGGGAAATTATACACCGTTACATAATAAATTGGCAAAATCTTATTTTTCAGAAAATCTGACAATTCTTTTTTTCTATCAGATTTCTAATAACAGTTTATGTAGGATGCTAGTTACAAGGTATTACAAATTATAGATCTAAAAATAATTGTTTATTCTCCTACCAGTAAATAAGTGTTCTGTTATGTCCCGAGCCTTTGCAAACGGCTCGGGCGTTTGCAGGCAGTCCCGGGCAGGTGCAAAGCTGCCCGGGACCAGACAGGCTGTCGCCAGCGCCGTGCGCATGCGCGGGTGCTGGCGCGGGAAAAGTAACCCATTTACCCGGGAGTTGCCTATATAAGAGGCTGCGAGGCGTTTGGGCGAGGATGAAGCCATCTTCCTGTAAGCTGAACGCTGAATAAAAGAAACTGAGAACTCCAGCTGCTTCTCGTGTCTGTGTTCCCGCCAAGGACGCAACACTGGCGACGAAGGTGGGATGCCTTGCACTACCTGGAAAGGAAGAAGTGTAAGCTTACCCGAGGAGTCCTGAGCGGCGGAAGAGGAACGGCGTCGACTCGGCAGCTACCCGCCAATCCGGTGCGCATTCGGGGGTAGGCTGGCTGATAGACCCGTCTCCTGAAGATCCGAAGATGGCGAAAATCGGAAGGCTTTCGGACTTCGACGTCTCACATCCAGAGCGGTGGGAGTCCTACGTATCCAGACTGGAGAACTACTTCAAGGCAAACCAAGTGAGGGAAGATAGCTTGAAGGCCGCCACCCTGCTTTGCGTTTGCGGCCAAGACGCCTTCGAAATCGCAGAAAATCTTGTAGCACCTGTTCCAGTAGAGTCTGTAAGCTACGCAGACCCGAAGAAGCTGCTGAAAGAGCACTTCCACCCCAAGGTGTCCGTTATCTCATGGCGCCACACCTTCGAGCAGAGGGATCAACGGTCCGGTGAAACAGCCAAGGAATACATCACCGCGCTACGGAAGGCCGCCAAGCCCTGCGAGTTCAAGGACCTCGAGGACCGACAGAGGGACCGATTCGTGTGCGGGCTAAGGCATCGAGAGCTACAACAGAGACTTTTTGCCAAGGAAGAATTATCCTTCCAAGACGCCTTAAGGGAAGTCACCCCGGGGGCATACTCACGTTCCACACACGTCACACAGCACTCCAGTCACGGAGGATACCCGGGGGCATCCCAACAAATCATTCCCCGCAAGAGAGCTGGCACACAATTCCCAAGGTTGGCCTGACCTTACCCCAAATCCTACAGGGGGTCAAACATACACAGAGCTAGTCGAGGAACCAAGTCCAGACTACAACAACCCTAGCACAAATCAGGGAACACCTGAGTTTTGGGAAAGTACAGAAACCCACACGAGCCCGAACACAGAATGGGGTTCAGGGAATGGACAGCCTCCTGACAGGTCTTGGACTGACCTAGGAGGTCCTACAGAGACGCCCAGCAGCGGCTATCACTTCAATGGGCCTGAGGGTCTACAGCTAGGCAGGTCAACCAGGTCACAAAGCAACAGAAGCCCTGGCCTGACGAGCCCGGTGGGCAAGCAAGCAGGCCAGGCATCGGGGCACAGTCCTTGGAAGGCACCAGGGCACAATAGAGAGAACAGGCTCACGCCTCCCTTCAGTCAGGGGACTTATGCCAGTAACCCACAGCTAAGAAGGTCACAGAGAGCAAAGAAATCTCCTAAGTACCTAGAAGACTACATAACATTGCTGGCAAGGCAAAGGCCAGTAAACAGTGGGAGCACTGGGGAGCAAAATGTCATATAAAATAAATGTTGTATGTTGGTAGTAGTTTTAGCCTGGGGGAAAGGGGTGTTATGTCCCGAGCCTTTGCAAACGGCTCGGGCGTTTGCAGGCAGTCCCGGGCAGGTGCAAAGCTGCCCGGGACCAGACAGGCTGTCGCCAGCGCCGTGCGCATGCGCGGGTGCTGGCGCGGGAAAAGTAAACCATTTACCCGGGAGTTGCCTATATAAGAGGCTGCGAGGCGTTTGGGCGAGGCTGAAGCCATCTTCCTGTAAGCTGAACGCTGAATAAAAGAAACTGAGAACTCCAGCTGCTTCTCGTGTCTGTTTTCCCGCCAAGGACGCAACATGTTTCATGGGCATATTGTTTTTGTTCTCATGGAAAATTGGCAGGAAACAAGGGATGTCACTTACTTGTATCTTCCAAATTTACAATTAATCTTAAAAAGAAAAGGATACTGATCCTTATGAACAATTTCCAAAATTTTGGAAACTAATTTAGGGGTTCTTGACTGAAAGTTGAGGCAGAAATAATATATTTTAGGAGGAGTCTTGACCTACTTATTATTTCCAACACCACCCTGGGATATTTCCAAAAAGATAAAAGTGAGAAATATTATTCTCTTCAAGATTATGGCTTGAAATGGAAACATGGGATTCTTATTCATCCATGTGTAGGTGTTGCATTAAAACGGCAGGAAACTAGAGCATTTGCCAGTGAGTGAAAGAGGTTATATAAAAATGTCCTAAAATAGAAACATAGATTTGAGGGTGGGTTGTTACACTTATGGAACTGCTGCTTGTTGAGTATAAATAATTAAAAATGGCAGAACACTTGTTTTATGCATGTGAAAATCTAATCTTTTACAGACAAGAGGGGAAAAACTCTACCATCCTAAAGATCAGTGGAATAGGCCCACAGAACTGTGTCCATTTGAGCAATGGCTCTACTGGCAGGCAGAAAATGGAAGCTATCTCAGCTGGCAAGGATTGATGGTACAGCATCAGAAACTAGGCTATTGCCCTCAGAATGATGCATTTGGCTTCCAGGCCATCCACCTTTTGTACATGGAATGGAAGAATGTGTCAACTTGTCCTTTGCTTCAGAGAGAAAAATGGTCTTAGGTCAGTCCTACTCTGGAGGGAGTGGAGTGGATGAATTCAGCTCAAAGAGCTACTGCCTTGGAGTATAGCTGTGTTTGCCATTATCAGGGCCCATAATTAGGGAATGCATTAAGACAGATATTGGGAAGTAGGCATTCAAATTTCTCCCTGTGGAAGAACCTCCAGATGCTAGCTTCATGAAGCTCCACCTACTCTGTGCTTTTCACTATTGAGAAAGAGATGAGTTGAGTAAAGCCAGCTCAGAGAACCGATTACGGCAGCACTCCCATCTTTTAATCCTGACTCTCAGGAAAAGCTACCTTTTTTCCTCCAGTGTCAGCTGCCACTTGGAGATTCATGGAAAATAATTGAGGTAGAACTATAAATTAAATTACTATTGCTCCCCCTATATACAGCTATAATGCAGTCCATAATCACTTAGGATTTGATTCTGTTACATCTAAGGGGACTTAATTACTCCTTGGGTAAATCTGAAGAGGATTATTTGTAGCAATGAATTGTTTAGTGTTGATTCTTCTTCTTTACCATATTGCTATCTGCTATTTTAATTCATTTTAGAAGTGGTGAACAACTTAGCCATTAAATATAAGCTAAAAGTGTGGTAGGTACATAAAACGTGTGCCAACCTGCATGTGTATTTCCTTTTGCTTTAGCTATAAATCCTCTTTAAATGTTATCCTTTAAAATACAATACAAAGTTACAACATATATATATATATATATATATATATATATATATATATATATATATAGGCCTAGGCCCTGGTCCCCTGAGTAAATTCCTCTTTCTGTTGCAGCAACGATTTCTTTGTGTGATGCTCTATCAATGTTTAATCTCGAGGTGTCCTTTTAAGCCGTAATGTGAGAGGGCCCATAGAGCTTTTGAATTATATATTGCCTAGCTCTTTTTATTTATTTATTTGTTTATTTTTCTCTCTATGTTTGTTCATTTAGATGCCTTAGAAGCTAATCCCTGCTGGACAAATTCCTGGGAATTTCTGTGAAAAACTAACCTCTATGGATGAGTCCCAGAAGAAGCACGATACAAGATCCCGAAAAGTAAGGTTCAAAATTTCCTCAGCCTACAGTGGTCGAGTCTTAAAACAAGTGTATGAAGATGGACAAGAGCTTGAAATCCCAGCAGAAGACTGCTCTCATAGTTGTCAGTCCTGGAATTCTGAACCCCGAGACAATTTATTGGAGATTAGAGAAAACCCAGAACACAGCTTTTCTCCATCAGCTAAACTGAATGCCCAGAGGATCAGTGTATTCAGAGAAGGGAACAAATACACCCTCACAAGTAGCTCTTCCCTTCTAAATGACTACAAGGCTGATGGTCATAATGTAAGTAATGTTGTAGTAAGTAATATTTAGTAAAATTTAATAAAACATTAATTTGGTAAAGTATTAGTAAGTAATGTTTAGTCATGTTTAGTAAGACATTATTTGAATGAAATATTAATCATTTGCTTCAGTTATTTCTTTCTATATTCATAGGAGCACGGTGGCTCCTAAGGTAAGGATGCTCGGCAGGTTCGCATTTGAGACCCAGTTCCTGCTGTGGAACAGGGTGAGCTCCCGTCACATGCTCCAGCTCCTGTTGACCCAGCAGTTTGAAATCGGACAATTACAAATAGAGAGATGGATACCACTTTGGTGGGCAATTTAACAGAGACATCCCCTGGGCATCCCCTGGGCAACAATGATGTCACCGTTCAATCCTTTCAACCCAGAAACACTTCAGTGATCCTGACACAAATGTAGTAGTAGTAGTAGTAAAGTTGGAATGGACCTTGGAGGTCATCTAGTCCAACCCCCTGCTCAGGCAGAAAACCCTATACCATTTCGGACAAATGGCTGTCCAGTCTCTTCTTAAAAGCCTCCAGTGTTGGAGCATTCACCGCTTCTGGAGGCAGGTTGTTCCACTGGTTAATTGTTCTAACTGTCAGGAAGTTTCTCCTTAGTTCTAGATTGCTTCTCTCCTTGCTTAGTTTCCACCCGTTGCTTCTTGTCCTGCCTTCAGG
Source organism: Crotalus tigris (assembly GCF_016545835.1). Classification (NCBI taxonomy): domain Eukaryota; kingdom Metazoa; phylum Chordata; class Lepidosauria; order Squamata; family Viperidae; genus Crotalus; species Crotalus tigris. Next base: position 2,323,409 of record NW_024096478.1, on the reverse strand, counting down.
CACCTTGGAAAATAGCTTGACACCCTCTTCTTTGTGGCAGCCCCTGAGACATTGGAACACTGCTATCATGTCCCCCCTCATCCTTCTCTTCATTAAACTAGACATTCCCAATTCCAGCAACCATTCCTTATATGCTTTAGCCTCCAGTCCCCTAATCATCTTTGTTGCTCTTCTCTGTACTCTTTCTAGAGTCTCAACATCTTTTTTACATCGTGGTGACCAAAACTGGATGCAGTATTCCAAGTGTGGCCTTACCAAGGCTTTGTAAAGTGGTATTAATACTTCACATGATCTTGATTCTATCCCTCTGTTAATGCAGCCTAGCACTGTGTTGGTCTTTTTGGCAGCTGCAGCACACTGCTGGCTCATATTTAGGTGATTGTCTACTAGGACTCCGAGGTCCCTCTCATAGTTACTACTATTGAGCATGGTGCCACCTATGCTGTACTTGTGCATTTGGTTTTTCTTGCCTAAATGTAGAACCTTGCTTTTTTCACCACTGAATTTCATTTTGTTAGATAGCGCCCAGTATTCAAGTCTGTCCAGATCCTTCTGTATCTTAAGCCTGTCTTCTGGAGTGTTGGCTATTCCTGCCAGCTTGGTGTCGTCTGCAAATTTGATGAGTTCCCCATCTATATTCTAGCTAACTTCATAGATTGTTTCAAACCATCACAAATTTGGAAGTCCAAGCAGAAAATAGATTATGTTATGGGGTAGCTCCATATCTTTGTGAGGGAATTTATGCTTCACAAGCCAAAGATCACATACTTCATTTTTATATTGTGAGCGTAAAAGATGAAAATAAAAGAAATATAAATTGAAGATCTTTGCTTGGGTTCTGGAGAGCTGTTGATTGTCAAAGTATACCATGTATGGTCTTATTTCAAACTAGTAGGATGTGTTTTATTAGCCTGTTCTCCTTTTTTTATAAGAAACATAAGATCTATCCGAGCTTGGTGGAAATATAAAAATAATCAGTTTTTGAATGCTAGAGCTGTATAGTGTTCAAAGTCCTACATTATATAAATCAAATTTTGGTTTCTCTTCACCCCTCCTTTTTTCATTTCCGTAGAATAGTTTAGATGAAAGAGATAGGCTGGCAAGGATTTTATTGCTTCTATAGGTAAATGATTAGTTGAAAGAAAGCTCTGTCACTCCACTGCAACCCTCCAGAGAACTATCAGTAAAGCCAGATCTATTTTCTCTGCTTCTCTAGAAGAGATAATATGGTTACAAATGGATAAATAGCCTAACACCCTAACCTCATATTCATACTGCTGAGTTGACAATTCTTTGAAGTTATATGGATGATTTACAATGATAAGATTTGGAATTTAATAGGCTAACTAGTATCCAAACAGGTTCCTAGAGTTTGATTCTGATAATTCTGTTGAATCAAATGTTCGTATATTTCACTATAGTATTTCAGTATCTATTCATTTTTGAAACTTGTAATGCTTCAGATCAAAATGGATCTACTGACTATACGTGGTGGTCAAAACCTTCTGTTTTATTCTGAGAACGCAAAAACAAAATGATCATAAGCTCTTAAGAGACTGGATTTCATCGCTATTGACTGGGATTCTTCATTCTAGTTCTGAAATTATGGAAGATGGCTAACTGTTTAGTAGTGGTGGTAGCAACTCTTTTTAAATTAGAAATCAGACAATTGGAACTAGTATACAATGCCTTAAAAAATTAAATCCAGCTCTGGATGCCATTTGCAAGCACTTTTATTATAACAAACAGAAACAGAAAGTGCTACACTAAAATCCAACTGCTAAGTAAACCTGCTGAAATAATAAAAGTATAGAAGCCGACAATGAACTCTGAAGGAATAGAAATGAGAATGCAATGATTTACAAAGCATTTTATTCAATTTTATTTCTTATTAGCAAAACTGACATCCATGTAGGACTTAGATAACAATGGAGAACTCTTTTTCAGCCTGAAGTAGACATTTCTCATTGTGAACTCATTTGGGTTGCATATCAGTAACCAGTGATAGTTAGGAGTTGATTAGATGCCAAAGTCCAAAGTAGGAATGGATGAACCCACAGTGTGAAGATATGGGGGTCACCTTTCTTCTACCTGTCTCTCTCATACTCTCCCTCCCTCCCTTCTATAATATATATCAGTCAATTGAGCAGTACAGCAATGAGAAGACCTGTCACTGCATGGTGGTGCAGTGGTTAGAATGCGATACTGAAGGCTAACTCACTTCTCATGCCAGAAATTTGATTCTGAGCAACTCAAGGTTGACTCAGCCTTCCATCCTTCCGAGGTCAGTAAAATCAGGACCCAGATTGTTGGGGGCAATAGGCTGACTCTGTAAACCACTTAGAGAGGACTGTAAAGCACTGTGAAGTGGTATATAAGTCTAAGTGCTATTGCTATTATTCAGCTGATTTGGAAATGTAATCCATAAATGATCCAGATAACTTTCATTGTGCAATGGGAAAGAATGAACTTTAGTAAGGCCTTCTGACTGAGTCAATTTCCATCTTTCTTTATTCCCATTTGAGGAGGTCAGGCTTTTTATTCAACTTGGGGAGAAGTCTGGTAGGCTGGACATGTTGGAGCTTTTGCAAATATATAAGATTTGCAAATCAGTGGGAGGACTTTCTCTTGACTTTACTGGGCAATGAAAGAAGCAATCTACTCATTACTAATGGACTGGAGCTCATTAAAAAGACCATCTGTCTTTCTAAAAAATTAAACATCTACATATACCATTCCATTTCAGCATCCCCGCATTTTAGATTTTGGGAAGATTATCATCTATACCAGCAATCTAAAAATAATCCGGACACCCCTGAGCAAGAAAGAGCTAATACAAAGAATCATGCAAAACAAAGGTGTTGATGATTGCTCCTTCATGCACTCTGAAGGAGGAGGAGGAAGTAGCAGCAATCAGAGCAATGGAAACATAAACGGTGATGAAACTGAGTCAGGCCACAACCAACATGTTTGGGTAAGACAGTAGACTTCATTTTCTTTGGTTCAGGATTCTCCTGGATATGGCCAGAATCTCAGGTGTGATTCCATCAACATTACTTGTTGAAAAGTTTGGTACCTAAACATTTGGAAGCAAACGAGAACTTAGAAAAAAAGCGGGTCTACATACTCACAAATTACAGTAAAATAAAATTTATATAATTAAAGAGGAGCTAAGAGCTTTTAGGGCATATGGAATGTTGATGACAGTTTTGCTAGCAGAGATAAGAATTCTAGGTCAAAGGAACTCACCCTATTATCACTCCATAATTATCTCTAAGTTAATTCACCAGAATGAATAAACATGAAGATAACACCTCATATGATGTATAAACTAGTTTGACATGTTTATCATTGATGTCACCTGTTTTGTAACTACAACCAAAACATTTTGAAATACCTGAACTTAGCCAATGCTAAGAACAGAGAATCTAGAGCTATAACTTTTCCAAGAATGGTATTGCTGAAGCTCTTGGCAAGGCAATGCCCTTGTCAAATCATTCAGTGTTCTCCCTGTTTGGCAGAACAAAGTCTCAATAGACCTGTTTCTAAAGCCATACACAAGCACACACAGAAAATACTGTTTGTATTTAACATGCACAAAAATACACAAATATTAGTACCTAGTATATAAGAGGTCTCATTCATTGGGAAGCATATATTATGTGCTCTCTTGTTTGTCTCTTTTTCAATCTTTCTTCTCCAAGTGTCAGGAAGAGAGGAATTGTTCTCCTGCAGGAAATGGTTTCTTGTTTTCTTCTGACTTTATGCATTCACTGGAGTGAAGTCAGGTTATCCAACCCAAGGGTTGACAACCAGGCATTTCTGATTCCTCTATATCAGGGGTGTCAAACTGGTAGCCTGTGGGCTGGATGCGTCATGCACAGGCCACACCCACCCCAGCTCCGCAAAGGCAAAAAAAGTCACGATATGTCACAATATGTCACGTGACACAATCGAGTTTGATACCGTGCTCAAGATGAACATGAGGAATCCCACATGGATAATTAATTAAAAATTAAACATGGTCCAAATATTATGAAATCATCCAGTCTTATATTACAAGAATATGGCATATTTCTCCTGTGAGATTTTGTCTAATGGTTAAGGCATGAAATTAGAAACCAGGAGACTGTGAGTTCTAGTGTTACCTCAGGCATAAAAGCTTGCTGGGTGACTTTGAGCCAGTCACTTCCTCTCAACCCAACTCACCTCACAGGATTGTTGTTGTGGGGAAAGTAGTAGTAAGAAAGACTATTAGGTAAGCCTGCTGCCTTGAGTTAATTAAAAAAATAATAAAGGCAGGGATAAAAGTAAAGAAATAAGACTCTCATGAGAATTTGAAAATTAGACTGCTGGACTTCCATAAGATACAACAATTTGTCAGTATTTTAATCACTGAAATCATTGAAAAAAAATAGTGCCATTCCCTTTGTTCCAGATTGCATAATGATTGTTGAGGCTGAGGTAAAGAATGGAGATGCTGACAAAATCTACATTTTTGGTAGGTTTGATTAGACTATCAATAAGCAAATAACAACAACAATAACAATAACAACAACAAGCATTAGAAAACATTCTGGATAAGTCGGGGGGGGGGCTTGTAATAAACAAGCCCTTCTATCATTATTAGGGTGATAAGCCTTAAATATAAGGTTTCTGTCATGTGTAGGAAGGCTACAAGGACAAAATCTAGACAGGCTCCTGCTGGTGATAAAGAGATAAAGAAAACTAATTCTTGACTATCATCTAATCTAATCTGACTTTTGCAACCTAGACATAATAGCCCTAATTTTCAACCATATATCAAAATACAATTACCTTTTTTCTTGTCATTTAATGACATGTATTCTAGTTTAATTTCTTTCATAAGTCTATACATACACATCTTATGCCAAAGTGGAATTCTGAATAATTTGCTTAATATGCCTACTGATGAAGATATTGGTATCAGCCACAGACACCTAATATCTCTAAGCCATGAAAGTCTATGAGGATTGAGATAGAAGGTAAAGGACATAAGTAAATAAATGCATCATCCCTTTAGAAAGGACCTTAGAAGTCATCTAGATCTGTTGATCTATCCTTTGTTTGAAGAATTCCCTTGGAGGGCAAGTTATTCCATTGGTTGATTGTTCTTTATTCATCAGTTGTTTTATTTTTTTAAATGCTGAAAAATGGAAACAACTGGCTGCAACAAAAGGCTGCAAGATGTCTCCTTTCCCTACTTCCAGTAGCAAAATCCAAACTGTTTGAATAGTATTTAAAAATCTGGAATGAAAACCATGCAAATCTTGTAATCTGCTCATTTTGCCAAGGGGGAAAAAAATGGGGTGAGGAATAATTGCCAAAATTATTAAATCAAATCAGCAGAAAAGTAGGCTATTCAAGCCACATATGGGGAGAACTTTTCCTGTTGCTTGTTTTTCTTTTAGATAAAGGACTGTGTGAACCGATATGAAGGAATTTAAAAAAAAAGTTTAATTAAGCCTTTGCGTTTCAGGAAGGCGATGAGGAGAACAGCTGCTCACAGTGCAAAGGATCGGGCTCTGCTCCCTGTGCTGTGTGTCACGGAAGCAAGTTTTCAATGTTGGCTAATCGGTTTAAAGAGTCATACAGAGCTCTACGATGCCCTGCCTGTAATGAAAATGGGCAGCAGCCCTGCCAGATTTGTGTTTAGTGACTCTGTCTGTTGTTTAATTTTTCTTGACTTGCTTTCTTTTGAATAGAACAGACCCCATCAGATCGTCTATGCCCATCCATCTTCTTTAGCTGGGAAGCTATCTTTTTATGGCCTGGTTGTTAAAGAGAGTCTTATCGATTGCCAGGCTTTCCACTGAATTAAAAGAGCTGCCACATGTTTCAAGACAGCTTTTCCTGATCCCAGCGAGTGAAAGTAAGACGCACTCTTACAGTAATATAAATGTTACATAAAAAGACCTAACTTTGGCCCAACTCAAGTTCGAAGTTCCTATTGTCTTAATTTTTAAAAGAACGGACCCAGCTCAGACTTCAGCGTAACCGAAGAACAAAATGGAACTCTTGTTTTGGTACAACCAGGAGTACCAAAACATGAGAAGAAAACAAGTGTCATAAATAATGGTTCTGTTTTTTTAAAAAGTATTTTATTAATTTTCTGTCATTACAATTCATTAGTGCTTAATGAACAACGTGTTGTCTGGGTTAATTTTTGCTTAGTCATAAAGTTAAGTTCTTACTCTCTATCTCGTTTTTCCAACCATTGATAAAACAAGTTCCATGTTTGAAAGTATTCTGTATCTTCTTTTTCTTCGATTCTCAATGTGAGTCTGTCCATTTCCACACGGTACAGTCTTTTCTTAATTATCGCTTCCTCCGATGGTGATAATGGATTAAAATGTATTTTTGGAATCAGGCAACCTTAATAAATCTAATAAAAACAAATAAGTTAAGTTCAGGTAGTCCTCAACTTACAACAGTTCGCTTAGCGATTCTTCAACTTTACAATGGCACTGAAAAAAGTGGCTTGTGACCATTTTTTTACACCCCCCATGGCCATGTGATTTACATTCTGATGCTTGACAACTCACTCACATTTATGATAGTTGGTGTTCCAGTGATTCCCTTTTGTGACCTTCTGCCAAGCCAAGTCCATGGGGAAATTAGATTCACTTAACAACTGTATTACTAACTTAACAACTGTAGTGATTCACTTAACAACCTGGCAAAAAGTCATAAAATGGGGCAAAACTCACTTAACAAATGTCTTACTTAGCAACATAAATTTTGGATTGAATTGTGGTTGTAAGTTGAGAACTACCTGTATTTTTTTTTTTTTTTAAAGCTGCACGTCTGCCTTTCAGGAAATTAGCCATCTGGAAGCTCTTGAGGTTATCCAAACCAGTGCTTTTTTTGTAAAAAAAAAAAAAAAAAAAGGTGCTGGAACTCACACACATCATACAACCCGCCTTGCCTACCCTACAAGATTCCATCCAAAAAAGGTGCCGGAACTCTGTTCTGGGCGTTCTATGAGAAAAAAAAAGCCCTGATCCAAACTATATGTATATTACAGTTTCCAGGATTCCTTAAGTATTTATAATTTCTTGCATCCTTTGGCAAAACAAAAGTTATTGTTTTGGGGCTTGCTAAGATGGAAATGAGACCCAGTTTGGTATAGTGGTTAAGGCATCAAGATCAAACCAGGAGACTGTGAGTTCTAGTCCTGCCTATGGCACAAAGCAGCTGGGTGATCTTGGGTCAGTCACTTCATCTAAGGCGCCTTGGTAAGGAAGCAATGGCAAACCACTTCTGGGAATAAAAAACTTTGCCAAGAACAGTGCAGGGACTTGTCCAGGTAGTCTCTGAGAATTGGATGTGACTAGATGAAAAAAGAAGTATCCATTCTTAAAATTATCTGAAAAAATCCAGACTAGCATTATAAGGGATTTAAAAAAAATTCTAATTCTTGACTGCATTCCAGAGATTGTACAAAACTTTGCACTGCAGATATAGAAGCTTTATTTAAATCCAGGTTTAGGCATGGCTTCTATCAGAAGATTCCTAGTGCATAAAATAAGTTGTCACATACTATTTTACACTTTTAGCTGACTGACTAAATATCTTGCTATATTTAACTTTCATGAGCAATTTCACTTTGCAACCCATCTTGCAATTAGTTGTACATTTAGTCCTCCATTGGTTCATCCCTTTTCTTTCAAGTCTGTATTATTTCAAATGATTTTTTTTTAATGTACCTTACATAGAGAACCATTTTACTTCTGTTATTTGTTTTAGGTTGCACTTATTTCTATACATTACTGGCTGAAAAGGAGAAGAAAACAACAGTCAAAATACTAGAACACTTGGGAAAAATATGCTTATCCCTTTCTTCAGAGGGAAACTATAATTGATGTTAATGGGAAGCTTCGCCTCTCCCAAGATTTGCTGTTAACAAATGGCACTTGTGTTCTTTAAAAAAGAATTCCCCCTTGTAATTTCTAAAACATGAATTCTGATTAGTTCAGACAAAGAAGCAGTGTTAAATATTTAACATGTTACTGTGGGGAGCACCAGAACTATTCCTAATAAGCAGGACTGCACAATGATTTGGATTTGAAAGAGAAAAGATAATTCAGAGCAGTGATGTACATGAAGCACCTGTTGGCACCTCCTTGAATCTTACTGCTGCAACATAAGCTTCTTTACAAAGGTGGAGACACCTTGTAAAGGTATGTGTGCTCACTTGCTTTCCAAATTATCCTTTCCTCTTCAAATACAAATTGCTGTACAGTACAGCACATAAATAAGCAAATGTGGGTTGGGTTTTCTTTTTTTTGATGACATAAGGTTCACTTTATTTTCTATTCTGGCTTTGCTAGAATACCAGATCTAAAGACTTGATGTGAACTAAAAGATTCCTTATACATTTCATCTCCTGAAGTTGCAAAAGTAGGTAATTTAGAGTTGAGATATATACATTACATGGCTTTTTAAAAAATAGCTGAATTATTCACTTTAATACTATCGTGCAACTAAGATCAGTTTGGATGTGCCAGTATATGTTTCATTCAGATAAATCCAACTGATCTTTAAATATATAATCACAATAAGCCATTTTTGGCTTTAAAAAAAATAACAGAGAAACTGCTTTGAATGATAATGAACACAGGGAATATATGTAAAAGGAAGGATTTTACTTGAAAATTCCTTGGATTTACCTCTAGCTATATTTTACTTTTGAATTGTTTAAGTATATCAGCTTCCCTTACTACTAAGGATATAAAAACAATCCTCTGTGAATTTCTGTGGGAATCCATGAAAAAATCTTTTAAATGGACCCCATTTAAAAGAGCACGTTGGAAGCACTTACGTGGAATCTGTTAACATATCCCTTTCTCTAGTCAAAAACTGAACATCTTTATGATTCTTTATTTAATAAAGTTGCCTATGTAAGAGGGGTAATTTGGGAGGTGAGTTAGGGTGGGGACAATAAAGCCTACCTTTGAAAAAATTACAAAGAAAAAACTATACTGTATTGAAAATTTGTGTAAAAAAGAATCACAAGTAAATTATTGAGATATTGTGCTACAGATTGAATAGACTAGGGCAGTAGAAAACCAAGGTTTGAGACTTTGTCTTTTCTCTGTAGCTGGGAACCCATAAGGACATAGCCAGCAATATAAGAAAGTTACTTCAGGAAGGGGGTTTGATATTTTCTGCTTATTTTTTTCAATTAGGTTATTACACACACACACACACACACACACACACACACACACACACACACCCAACCAGAAAATAAGTCCTAGCACGATTTTTCAGGACACTTCTAACATAAGCTCTATCCCAAAAATAAGCCCCAGTTAAAATTGTCAGCCAGATGGATGCATTTAGTACAGTATTTCCCTGAAAATAAAGACCTAACCGAAAAATAAGTCCCAATGCATCTTTTGGAGCAAAACTTAATATAAGAACTGGTCTTATTTTTGAGGAAACACGGTATATGTATATATATAATTTCATATGTATATGTATAATTTCATATTGCCCCTTAAACCTACAGTCTCATTCAAAGTATACAAGCCACTACTTACATTTAAAGTATGAGTTATATGCAATTTAATTTCTCTATGAACCATTAGCTCTAAATGCTAATAAAGGCTCTTGCTGCATCTGATTGGCCTCTTCTTTCTCCAGTGGAACTCTAGGCATCTCATGTGTCACTTCATTTCCCCAAATTTATTGGTAAACCAGGAGACCCTATGGGATCCACAAATGCAGAGTGTTTGCATAGGCATGATCTCTCTGATCTAGAGTACTTGTATTCTCATCCCAAGCCATGACAGAAACATCGACTGAACTGTGCATTGGAGGTTTTTTTTGGGGGGGGGCTGATCAAATGGGATCATGGGATTTACCTCACTACAGTGCATGTGTGGTAGTGATGATGGGGTGCAGAGAACTCCAGACTAATCTATCCATGGGAAGGGACTGGTATTAACATCCCCCAACTCTAAGATCCTGATACCACTGTCCTGAGAGAAAAACGTGATCTCTGTTGTGAACTGGACCCTTTATAAATTGGATCAGGTCCATGTTATCTTGGTGGCCATGAACTCCCAAGCAGCCTGATTCTAAAAGCAGATTTTGCTTTTGAAGACACAGATTTATTACTGTTACATGTACTCTGAGTCTCAGAAAAAAGTATGTATGTATCGATCATGCTGTATTCTGACCATTTAAATAGGATTATGAAGCATATAGTATTAATCAATAATGGTATAATGGAATTGTTTAGATGTAACAGCAAGAAAATTTCAAAATTATCAGTATTGTTATCAGGTTGCTTGGCTGTGATTCTAAAGGTTGATAGAAGCACAAAGGCATTAACATGGGATTTCTCAGTATACATATTCAAGAACAATGCACATTTTTTTCTCTCCAAAGGAATATGTTCATTCATGGATTCCCATTTATACACCTCATTTGGATGTTCCTAACTTCTCATTCAGAGATAATGTTATTTGCTGTCAAGCAGATTCCTTTCTATAATTGTATTATTCCATATATTACTCATATTTAGTATTTGAAAATTTCCTTGTTGAATGTATTTATCAGAAATCATTGGAGATTTTTAAGAAGAAACTAGACAATCACTTGTCTGAAATGGTACAGATTCTCCTGCTTGAGCAGGGGGCTGGACTAGAAGACCTCCAAGATCCTATCCTATCCTATCCTATCCTATCCTATCCTATCCTATCCTATCCTATCCTATCCTATGTGGTGCGGTAATTTAACACTCTGAATGTCATTTATGACAAAAATAATTAATGTACAAGCTGTGTGAATATGACTAAAAATTCTTTGCATTTTCTGTATTTACTATTTGTCTACCTTATTTAAAAGCCATAGCTATTTTTTAAATTTTTCTTTTATCTTATAAACTTAACAATTTGTTGCAAGGTAAAGTAAAAAAAGACATTGCTTTAATAACAAATAAATAATGTTATTTATTTGGATGATTTATTACTTCCCTTTTATTACCTTATCATTTCATGATCCCATCTATTTCAAATAGTTGCAGAATTAAAAAATAAATTATGTTAATCAAAAATGTACATCAAGACAGGGAAGCGCACATGTCCCTTTATTATTTGTATATATAAAATAGGAATAAATTGTTTCAACCTATCTTTGTATACAGTAATTACATCAGCAATTTAAAATAAAGGGAAATGCTTGATTGGAATGTTAAGTACCTAGTAAAGTGCTATTCCTGTCTTTCAGTTCCAGCTGTTCCAGCAACATAAACAAAAGGCAGAGGACTGAAGTGCTATATACAAAAATGTAGTTTCCCCATGGAATCTTATTTGCCAAAAATATCAGAATAATATAAGGAGGCAAGGACCCCTCTGTAGGGGCTTCTACAGGGTTGTGATGACAGCTGCAGTTATTCAAAGCGACCATCCCTTTTGTACATGTGCTATATGACATGTATGTAAAAAGAATGGGATTCCAATCACATAATTTTAGCTTCTCTCAGTGGCCACCTGTGCCTCTATCCCTTTTCTCTTGGGCAGTATCAGTGGCCTCCAGGATTGGCTGGAGCATCAATGGGATCTACAGCCTATCACTTGTAGTACCCTGATACCAGTTTGCAAAATGGACCATTACCCTATTTAGTTTTCCAATTCTTCAATTAAGACTGCAGCCATTTTTAAAAATCTAAACATGCCTAAATTGAGTGCCTCTATATCACATATGGAAGATGTGATGACTCAAATATTAAAGATGTGAGCTTATCAGACAGCCTGGGGTTCAAGACTCAGGCATTGTGTGATGGGGTGAGCTCTCATTCCTGCCAACCTAGCAATGTGAAAGCATGCAAATGTGAATAAATAGGTACCATTTTAGTGTGCCTCAGCATATAGTCATGCTGGCCACATGACCACAGAAATGTCTTTGGAGATGAGCACACACATACCCCCTTTAGTTGGTCACAATTGGACAGGGCAAACCTTTACCTTTTCGTATCACGTATAGTGTCAGCCCAAGTGCTATAATTACACTGAAAATACGTAATCTCTATTAACCAAGGTGTTAGAAATGAACAGTGAAAGCAGAACTAGGATAACACTGCTTCAATGGAGACGAAGCTAAATTCTCAAACACTTCAAATAGCCTGTAATTGAGTACAAGTTTGAATATGGTATGCAACTTTTGAGGGTAATAACCTGGTATCTCTCTTTGGGGATATATCTTTCCGGTTCTCTCAGTTCCTTAATTTTCTCCTTCCACACATGTAGTAGACATTCATCATTCTAAGGCCACTGAACATGATGAATCTTCAGCAGGTTGGTTTCCTGGTGAGGGAGGAATTGCCTCCTTAAATCTTTATTTTCTCTGTAATTTCCCTGAAGATCTTATGACTCCCCCGAGCCTACTAATATCTTCCCCTTGTGTGCAGTTGGGCTACAAAAGCAACAATATTTATCTCTGAACATTGTTAATGGAAGCTTTTGATGGCTGTCTTGTCTCTAAAAATCAGCTCTGCTTACATGCTTCCAATAAGATCAATGATGTTGATGAGTACAAGTGATACAAGATTTTCTTGAGTTGATTTGTTCCTTGAGCAACGACATGCCACGAGATGAAAACATGACTCCCTAGTTGACTCTTTTTAAATGTGTGTAACTGACTGAATTCTCCAGTTTTTTTTAACTAAACTAATTTTCACTCCTATTAATATTTCCTATTACAGTGGTTTTTTAAAAGTTTTGTGCAACAAGACTTTTGCTTACAAATTGCCTAGGGATAGCTTTTGCTAAATAAAAAAGGCCACTACAAAAGTATTATAAATAAAATAGGAGTGATTAGTAATGGCTGTGGTGCTTTGAAGCCAATACATATTTATCCATGCAGTAAGATATGGATTGCTAGAACTGACAAATTTCCATTCACAGAAAGGTTTGGGGCACTGGAATTTTTTTTCTTCTCTACTAGGATTCATTAATTCCACAGCTGAATTCAGTGCCTGATAATATAGAAGCTATTCTTACCGGTAGTTAGCAAGGCACACAGCAGATACGGTATATTGGCTTTTTAATACTAGCTTTTTAAACCTCGTTTAGGACTTCCAAATGTGGGATGGAAAACCACTAGGTGGCAGCAAACATATAGGAAAAATAACCCTTTGTGCCACCCAGTGGTTGTTCAAATTTTTGCAGTGTAATCTTGCAGTGTTATGCCCATTTCTCTAAAACGTTGTTTACATACTCATTGCTCTAATTTTCCCAGAATAAACTGTTGAACGGGTTGATGTCTAAAAGTTTCACCCCACTTCACCTATAACAATCAATTGTAGTTATAAGTCAATATCCAAAGTGGCTCCGCTACAAGATGTGCAAAGATGTGGAAAGGGACCTTCTTGGCCGTTGTCCTGAGGTTATGGATCCTTGTGGTAATTGTTAGTATCTCTTGTTGTAAGCAACTGTTCTTTTCTGTACCAACCCCCTTTGATGTCAACTTTCTCTACTTCTGTGACAGTAAAACTTTGCACCCTCAATCACATTTACTTCAGAATTAAGGTGACCAACTTTTTTACAATGAAAAGGAGGACACAAATAAATTGAAGAAAAAAATATCGTAAATAAAAGAAACATTTTATTCATTGCATCAATAATACAGAATACACTATATGATAAATGCATAATAAAAACATTTGTAACAATAACATTTTATATTGTAATTATGCTTACATGCCACCCCACCAGCACTGTTCCCCCGCCGTGTAGAGTGGGCCCCATGGCTCCCAAAGCACCAGCTGTGCCGGCTCCGCCCCGGGGGGGGCAGCCCGTCGACACACCCCGCCTGCAGCTGCCCCGCCAGCACCACCGCCTACCCTGCGCAGCCCTGTGTAGAGCAGGCCACGCGGCTCCCACAGCACGGGTGGGGCAGTCAGCCAATGCCGCCCCTCACACCCCCGCCCACAGAGCTCCACCGCCCCTGCCTCTTGCCCCACAGCCATTATTGCCCTAGCAGGGCCGAAGATCAAGAGAAAGTTACCGTGGCGTCGCCGCTCCAGTCTCCTCCAGGTATCTTCGGGACTAACTAGGAGATGGTGTAGTTGGGTAGCAGGGATGGGTGCAAAGTTCCTGCCAATTCGCCTTCATTGCAGACAACTTACATGTGCAAAGTTTGCTGGCCAGGTGTTTTGGCATGCTCAGCAGCAATTCCTATTGGCTTTCCAAAGCCAATAAGGGAAGTAGCACAGCTCATGCAAAAGTTGAAAAAAAAAACCATCAAAAAAGGGTGCCAGAATGCTGTTCTGAGCATTCTATGGGGGGAAAAAAAGCCCTGCAGATTAGTCTTCAAATATCGAAAAGGAGGACATGTAGGAGGACACTTTTTAAGGGAGGACAGAATTCACAAAAGAAGGACTGTCCTCCCTAAAGGAGGGCAGTTGGTCACCTTATCAGAATAGCAGTGTTAAATATTTCAGTGTTATATTTATGTGATGTTACTTCTGATCTATTAAGATTTGTAGGAAGGGCAGGGCCTGTACCAAAATGAGTTAGAATGGTATTAATGGGATTTGGGGTGCATCTGGGTTGGATCAGTTTATGCACAATTCCCATCAGAAAACAGAAATTGCACTTTCTTCTTGTGGTTTGCTTCCAACATTCAGTAGCACAATTACCAGAAGGTTGCATGCTGTGCCACTTGTTTTATAATCTATAACTAAGCATTTTTATTTCATATATATTTCATTTCAAATAAGGACTTCCCAGCTGGTACAGGCAAACTGAACTTCAATGCTGTTTGGAAGCAAATAACCACTCAGGTAGTGGCCGCATTGGGGGCAACAGGAAAATGGTTTAACATCAATTCTTGGGCTAATTTGATACCAGGATTTAAAAAAACAAAACAAAAACCAGACATTCAGATCTATGCTAGGCTCTACTGTTGCCTAAGATCATTTTTTTTTAAATAGTGTGTGGTAATTTTCAACCACAAAATACTTATTCGCAGCTAAGTAAATCTTTCCAGAAGATTTAGTTGATCATCTGAAATTACTTCATCCGGATTCCATGCAGAAAATATTATTCGGAGCCTGTGCCGCCCACATAGCATCTGCCGGCATCTCCGTGAAATCCCTGCTCTGGGAACCGAGCAGCAGGACCCGCGCGAGTCCATGAAATACTTCTGTAGAGTTGCCGGCAGGCGTAGCTCGAGCGCCTGTGCGCGCCGAATCACCTTCGAATGTGGGTCGTTCGACCACTCCGAATGCCTGACCGCTCTGGAAAGGAATGTGCTGCTGCCCGCAGTGGTTTCCCCACGACGATGGTGCTATTAGGGCTATCTGCAACGACCCGTTTCCTTTTACAGCACTTAAACTTGAGGGACTAACCCGGAGGGAATCGCCTCTTTTAGTTGAAAACCCAGAAGTAGCCGCGCAAACTTTGACCCGTATTCGGAGAGAGGGGAGGAGGACGAGAAGATGTGGCGAGAGGCACGTGGGAAAAGTCGCTGCCTTAATTGGATTCTGAGCGGGCTCTTACCTGTAAAGCTTTACATCGATCCTTTTTTTCTCTAAAGGCAGCATTTCTACGTTAACAAAAGACACGGGAGCCGAGAGTGCGGTTTAGCACCGAGTGCTGGATAATAATCCGCGCCGCCCTCGCTTCCTTTTTTGAGGCCGCGGCTGGCGAAGTCCAAGCACCCTTCGGGGCGCCGAGAGAACGCGCCGTTTTTGTAAAGGGCGTTCCGGTACTCCCTTGTCGAGCGAGCTCTGATCTACTCCCCTTTTTCCCCTCCGCGGTTTGGCCCTGGGTTTACATTATGACCTAGGACGGGGTTGTTCTGCAAGCAATGCCATAAAAGCCCGTCATAAAAGTTTTATACGTAGTTCAGCAGGGGAGGGCTGGAGCTGGGCGCAGGAAAGGGGCCCTTAGCGAGGCGGCTGGCCTGCCAACGCCGCCCGAGTTCGCAGGAAGGGGCCTGTGGTGGCTCCGCGCCCAGCATGGGGGTGACCGTGGAGGCCCACAGAGTTTATAAATATCCTTTCGAGCAGGTGGTGGCCAGCTATCTCCGCAAGGTAAAGCGGGGAGCGCGACGGTGCGCTCCTCCTCCCCGAGCCCTGGTTCTCTGCAGCTTGGCGCGAGCGCGGCCAAGTCCCCGGTTCCCCGTCTCCGTTACGCGCCCTGCTCATAAAAGGCCCGACGCTTGCAGCGGCACGTCCGCTGCCGAATCGCTGGGGGGCGGGGGAGATGCTGCTTTTGCGTTGCACTCGAAAGAAATGCCGCTCAGAGCCGTCGCCCGCCCGAAAGTATATTATATACAGTTCAGCTGTTGGGGCTGGGAAAAATGGCGGCGGCGCAGTCAAACGTCCTTGTTTTTAAGTCGGTTTGCTCCAAAGCCCTTGTGTGCGCAGCCCTTTGACTGCGACGAAACGAGGCTGTAAACGTCCTCGTCGAGTGTATCCGCCGCCTTTTTCTGTTTTTACCTCTTTGGATCGCGGCTCTCTGCTTCCCTGTCAGCTATCGCATAAAATGCGGTTAGCCTTGTTGCTTCTTTGCCTTTGAGGGTTTGGGGGGGGGGGGAATCGACGGAAAGAAAGTGCTCGCGAACTTTTGTGTGAGTTTGCGTGCTTTTTTCTTCCTCAGCGATTCCTGGTGGAGGGATGCTCTTTGTTTTATGCGTGTTTTGCATTACCAAGTGGCTCTGTGCTTCGTTCTTTATACATTTTTCTGCCTTGGATAATTCCCAAAGATGGTTTAGTTTTATCGCATTCGAACTGTTTAAATCAAAACTGGTGCATAAACGCTGTGTTGCTCATGCATGTCAGACTCTATTGGCTACAACCATATTAAAATGATGTACATAGTTTCCATTGTTACTGCATTCTCATCCAGCCATAGACCCCAACATAGGTGAACTAATTTAGAGAAGACTATCTCTCAAAAATGAGAGGAATGATTAATTTTAAAAGTCAAAATCAAAAATTTGAAATTAGACAGAAACCAGACGAGATCTATTTTAATTCGGGTAAGATTAGAATTTTACCAGTTTTCTATATTTTGCAGGGATTTACTTTTCTGAATTCTATTTGAGAGGCCCACAAAACATTGATTAACAATAGTTAAATTTACAAAACACAAAAACCTAAATTGGCCCCAATGTTCCAGGTTTGGTTGCAGTGATGGAAAATTAGAGAACTGTTAAAATCCATTTGTGGCCTTGGTTATTACGTAAGCTGTAAGCAATAACTCTAGAAAATGTTAAGTTCATGAAAGAGGACAAATGTTAATCCTGCATGTTGTATTTATTTTGGAATTTGTCCTGATTTGTCCATGTGCAGTGGCCAGATATGGCTTACAAAAAGTTGCTGTGTAATGTTTTGAGTCTTTTAAAACATTGGAACATTGTGGGAGAAACATAGACAGTAGCACAGATATGGTAATTTAAAAACTGTTAAACCAAATTGCGGAAGATTCAGATAGAGAAATTCTTCCCTACATGGAACCAAGTATTTTTTCTTTCTCTTTTTCTGGAGAATTATATCCCTAATTGTTAAGTCCCAAAGGTGCTTTTTCAGGAGGCAACTGGATGTTCTTGTTTTTCTTTCTTTGAAGACATTTCGCTTCTCATCCAAGAAGCTTCTTCAGCTCTGACTGGATAGTGGGGAATGGAAGGATTTATATTCCTTGCAGACAGCTGGTCAAGCTAACACAGTAGGCACTGATGACTGGAGCAGAAATTAAAACGTACAACAGTATTGAAACTATGTAGTGCATCCCTTATTGAATATCATTTTAAGTACTTTTCATAATGCTTGAGTTGAGTTTATCATTAGACTTTTAGTTAAAATTGGCTTCTGGAATTATATGTGTTCACTGTCCTTTTAGCTAGTCATGATGTGCGCTGTGCTTCTGCCTTTTTCCTTAAATTTATAAACTGCAGAGAGATGGGAGTACATAAATAATTAAATCCTTGGATTTTTCATATTGATGAAAAAACTGTAAGGACAGGATAACCAATGTAGTCATAGTCATCTGAACATAATTCTGTTTGAGAAGACTTTTGAAAACATTGTGTCTGGAAACTCCAATATATTCAACATAACCAGATATTGTACATAGACATATAAATAAGTTCTAACAATTATTTGAACTGAAAAGCATCTTTAGAAAAGTGCACTTCCCTTTTGCATTTATTGTGCTTCGGATTACAGTTTTAAAAGGGACATTTTTAAAGAGTGACATTCATTTCTTCCTAATGTATGAATTTCTGATATTGGACATTCTTGTTTTCCTTTGTCTTTATATGAATAGGGATGCACAAGTTGTTTAATTATATAGATTGCATAATATGCTGACTTTATTGCCCTCTAGCTGTGAATTTTTAGAAATGAAACTGAAGTAAAAGAAATAATTACTACTTGCCTGACTGATATCTACTCATCATACTAAGATCAAATGACCTAGTTCAAAACTATTTCTATTCTATTCAAGTTGAATAAAAGAATAGGTAATTTTTAAGCAACAAGGCACCTTCAATTTTATGGAGCTTTGTAATTTAATTCAACTTCACAGGTAGCCCTATACATGTGAACTCTCTTTAGTTTCTATTGTTCGATTTTTATTGTAAGAAAATAGATATCTACAGGTGTTTCTAACAGTGTAATCTCACTGCACACTTTATTTTGAATTACATTCATTTTAAAATACAATCTTCTTACTGTCTCATACTCTAACACACACAATAGAATCATATCCAGTGATTTAATGTAATTTTGCCATGTGTGTCTTATTAATTCCTCTATCTTCCTTTTAGGCATTATTCAATTCGTTGTTGTTAGTTTTGGTCATATTTTTCATTTTTTGAAAAGTCCATCATCTGCTCTCCAATATCTCATTTTAGTCTCCTAGCTCAAGGGTCCCCAACCCCTGGTCTGTGGACCAGTACCGGGCCGTGGCATGCCAGCAATCGGTCCGCACAAACAAGGAAAACCTCATCCACAGGATGCAGGCAGCACACAAAACCACGTCCCCTTCAGTCCATGGGAAAACCTCTCCACATAACCAGTCCCTGGTGCCCAAAAGATTGGTGACCTCTGTCATAACTAAATCTTTTTCTCTCTCCCCCTTTCCCTGGTTTTCATTGTATATATTTAAGTATATGAAACATATATATCTATATACTACTAAAACAGAATGTCATAAAGCATTTCCCGTGGTCAACTGCTGATGTTTGATTATATAATACAGTTCAACATGGGTTGTGTTCTAGGCAGATACATTTCTGAGTATCTCCCTGAATTTTTAAGAACTCTCTCAGTGCTTTAGATGCTCTCCCATTGAGGAATCTGGTAAGCAAATATCTCTGAAACGATGACTTTAACTGGGCAAAACTCAAATGGCTAACTTACAGAATCTGTCCAAAATCTGGGTCTTTTTCAATGCTGTCATAACTTTGAACAGTCATTAAAAATGGTTGTGAGTCGAGGAGTACCCCCCTCTCTCTGTATCTAATCTAATCTAATCTAATCTAATCTAATCTAATCTAATCTAATCTCTAATCTATCTCATGAAAGCATATTCCACCTGCACAAAGCATTGAACTGGGGCAGTGTGCCTTGATTGTTACTTGCTTTTGATAAAAGTCACTTTTGTTGCCTAAAATGAAGCACTGTGGATGATGGTTGTTTAAAAGGGATACGGTGGCACTCAACAGTTTACTCTGAAGGAGTGTTTTCCTTCAGGTAAAATATCCTTCTGCATTTCTGAATAGTCTTGAGATAAGCCAGGAAATCATGTAATTCTCTTCTTGCTTTATTTGTTTGTGATATTTGTGTGTCCCAGATCTGCCAAATATTCCCACTATATATGCATAAAAATAATCTGATCTGATTCTTATTTATTGAATTCATTTACACAGTTGACCACAAGATGGCATTAAATTGTTTTGAAGGCCCTGATCTAGTTAAAGAAGTTTGTGTATTTAGAAAATATTAACCTTGTGCACTGTTAAAGGTTTCCATTAAGGCTGCTGATCTATATTTTCATCTCTTCAAAACAAACATCTCTTCAACAGTGAAATATTCCATCATGCTACATGCCCCTTTCGTTTTCTTTTCCATTTTAATCTCCTGTTTTATATTTATATATAATTTTTATTCAGTTAATGACACTGTCAAACCATTAATTGTATGTAACGCTATACAAATGGAGATGTAAGTTCCTTCTTGCTTTCATTTTGTTTTTCCTGTATAAATGTGGTATTGCATTTTACAGAAATCTACAACTAACCCAGTCTTGAAATGTTTACATCTAATTCAAAATAGTTGAGATGACATGTTTAGATGAGTGACAGACAGGATGAGACCATCCCCTTAAAAGTAATCAAGTGACTTAGATGCTCTTTTAAAGCAAGTAGTTTTCTGAGGATATCACATGAGTCTTTCAGAAGTGAAAGGACTCCTTTTGTTTCAATAACAGCTTTTGATTCCATAATGTGCTGCCATTCCCAACTCCATCATCTCAGAGAGACATCCAACTGCCTGGAGCACCTGGGAGGCAATGGGACCTGCAAGGCATGAGCCAAAAAAAAACCCAATTATTTCCCCCTTTTCACTGTTATTTAAAGAGCACTACATCAGTGTGTAGGTTTTCCAGAAACTCTTGAAGATAATAACTGTAAATCATGGTAGTTTTAATAGGGTAAGTTGCAGTTTAAATTAAAAAAAGAAATCCAAATATGAATCACCATGTGTATAGTATATGCATGAAAATCCCTGCCCACAACTTTGGTTTTCCAAGCTCAGTTTATATTCTTTGGCTTTCTGATATGAGAAAATTAGAATGAGTGTGAGGTGTGTTTTTATGGACTGGCAATGAGAATCTCTTAATTCTAGTCTGTTTTGCTTCCCTTTCTTTCAGTTTGGGACTGGGTTTAAGCATGTTCTGAGAAAAAGCCATACTTATATTAATTATTTTAAATTCTTAATAAACTTAATAAATGCCACATAAATTCCTGTCAATATTTTTTTTTTACAAATTTCTAGGATGTTTTGCAGAGGTTGCATCTCACTTTCTATTCCATTGAACATTTTGAATAAAATCCATCTTGTGATTCTGTTTACTGTATGAAGATTTTTTTTCACTGAGGAGTCAAGTTGGGAATATGACAGAACCCTCTACACTTAATCTATAGAGAATTTCTCCATTTGACCAGTCAGTATACATTCTTGTTCAGTTTTCCTGTTCAGCTTACCTCAGCATAAAGACATAGATCTTATAACAGAGGAACATTAATGTGCAATGCAAAGCAAAAATCTACCTGATTTTGGAAGAAATTTCTTTTGCACATTTCTTGTGAAATTTGACTTGTATGTAATTTTGTTCATTTTCTTACCTATTATTTTAGGTAATAAGCTGTAATAGAAAGCAGTTGGGTTTTCATGACATTGATCTGGTTTATGTCAAAGTTACAATAAACTATAACTGCTAATTAAAATATCTCAATTCATCTCTCTGGAATGGCATACAAAATTTAAGTTACTTATGTTTTAATATGTGTTGGTAATGGAATCTGGTGTTTAGTGGGAGATTTATGCAAATGACTTTTTTGTTTCGCATGAATGGATCTTATAGATTGTAAGTTTCATTGATTATGTAATTACACTGTAACCTGCTATTTGAAAGAAATAAGCAGAATAGAAATGCCTGATTTAATTGCCATAAAGGAATGCTTAACACCCTCTTCTTCCGTTGAAACTTCCCTGCAATACCGATAGAAATGTATGTTATAGTTACTATTTTATTCTGAAAATTTACTTTTCATAGCATTTGTGATTACTAATATATACACATATATCTGAATTTTACGATTATGGTATATTCCATTTATTGCTACAACCTTACGTGTAGTTTTACCATTCACAGTTCCATTTTGATTGGTTCCTTGTTTCCCCCCCTATATATTTACTTGAATATGTTCTACCATCTACTGGTATGTTTGTACATTTGTGCACTAGTTTACTGAAGTAAAATATCATTTTATTTATTTTTTTTAAAATGCATTGATTACAATAGTTGCATTATACTAATTTCTGAGCTCAGAAAGTTTTTAACTTAAAAAAGAATAGTTAAGATGAGAAGGAATAGTAACTAGACATGTATGAATCATTAAGATCTGACTTGAATCTGGGATTCAAAAGTAGCATAATTAAATCTAAATTCAGGTTTCAAAGGCAACATAATTTTAACTGATTGGAGATTAGATTTAGAAAAGAAATGGACAATATGCTATTGTAGGGAAAAGTATCATTGTGTGCAACTACTCTATTTAAAATATTTTTTGGGAGAATGATGAAAATAGCAAGGATGTTATACTCTTTGAAGGACAATTATCTTGAAAAATTGGGTAGCTGCAAGGATTTGATCATAACCTATTTTTGGAATATTCCCATGAAGAATATTCCCACCGCAGAGATAGCAGAATGAGGAAACAAGCTTCCAAAATGTCAGGCAAAGAATCTATTTTAAAATGGTGCTGAAATATTCCCTCCCTCCCCCCTCTCTTTTTCTCTTTCCAAGGCTCTGAGCAACTAACAACCAGGAACATAGGAAAAGAGCCCTCAATAAAAATAAATAAACTTACCAAAAATAATCTCAACAGTATCATGAGGAAATTAAAAAAAGGAAACAAAAAAAACACAATGTGTCTGTTTCTGCATCCCAACATTCAAAGATTGCCTTCCCCAAATGTGAAAGCAGATCTTCATTTCTCTCAAGCAACCCAGAGGGGGAAAAGGTAGACTGCATCCCCATAGGGCTTTTCCCAAGGTGAAGGCAGCAATAAAAAAATGTCCATTTCCAAGATCCTGTCAGATATTTACCAGGGGCGAATTGACCCTGTTTGATCAGCTTGGATGGGCAGATGATTGGGGGAGAAGACAGCCCTTAATTTGGACCAGAAAACCAGCACCTTGCATTGCACTTCAAAGCCAAATGGCGGACAATTTTGCTCTTGATGCAGTAGGCCCGGTCACTTGAGGGTATCCAGAAACGTGTTGCTGTCCAGGCCACCAGTTTTTGTGACAGCTTCTGAATGCTTTCCAAAAGCAGCTCCATTTAGAATGCATTAATGGTTATCCAAATGGGAGGTGACTAAGACATAAAGGATTGAGCAGGAATCTCTGCAAATGATACAAAGGATGTAATTGCAGAAGTCCTCTTGGTCACAGGAGTTACCTGTTCCTCCAGCAATTGCTCAGGAGGCCCATGAAATTGTAAATCACATCTGAGTGGGGAACTACAGCCTTCTTCAGAGCCAAAGGAAGTGCTTTGCTAAAATTATTTGGCTTATAGACCCAAGGCCATTTTGTCTTGAGGGATCATGTCTGAGACTGGGTCAGCACTTTTATTGTGTATTTTTTTTAAAAAAAAATCTAGGAAGTGTTTGTTATCATTTTGTAAACTATTATGCTATAAAGATTTAGACAGGTCAGTATATAATAGTAGTAATGCTATTTCAGGCATGGTTATACTACCTACAGCTACAGCATTAGTAGTTTTAACATTGTCATAGCATTTATGACACCCTTTTCATCATTTTTTTCTTGGACATTAATTTTACAACAATTATTTTACTTCTGCTCTTTGTAACACTATATAACTATCATCCTCATACGGATTTTTAAAAGGGTCTTTCAAGCATTCTCACTGAAATTTCATCACAAATCATTTCATTACTTTTGTTTTTATTTCCAACCACTCTGCAGGACTCTAGCCCTCTTTGCTCATTTCCAAAACCATTTTTATTTCATCAAAATAATGAACTGTTTGCATTTTCTCTCTCTTTTAATTTTAGCTCTTTTTGACAACATGCTTTGCAACTATTGTTGCTTTCTGTGCACCGTGCAGTACACAATCCTTTCTCATTATTTTGCAGAAATCTTATATGTGGTTTTTTCCCTCACCCATCACAATTTCACTTCATCAGTCCAGCAGCCATGCTTTTTCGCACTTCGTTTAGACTGAATACCTGAATGGCACCCTGTAATGTATTTTTTTTTATTTTGTTCCAGTTTTTCACATCATCTTTCTTAGATCTACTTTCTGTTCATTCTAATATATCTTCTAACACTTTTTCATTCAGAACTCATACTATCCCTGTTGGCAGTTTCATTCTACTTTCATTCTTTTTTCTTTTACTTCCTCCTTTCCCACTCTTAACACTATAGAATAATGATCTGTTCCACAATCAGGATCTTGCTTCACTTTATAACTTTCACTAATTCTTTTCAATGAACAATTTTCTCATGAACAAATCTAATTTTTTAAGATTTATATTCAATTTTTTACCATGTGTATATATGACTATACTTAAATTTAAACCATGTATTCAAAATGGATTTTCCCCCCTGAAACTTACCTGTCGTTATTCTATTTTATTCTTAGTTCTCTGAATGGCACAATCACTTTTACTATATTCTCATCTTATTTCCATCCATCCATTCATCTCCAAAAATATTTCCCCGCTGGATTGCTTTCATTCAGAATGTTGTATGATTTTCTCCCATATTTGGCTTTTCATTAGCACTATTCACTGTAATGAGCTGTCAGCAACCTATGGATTCATACTTTCATATGAAGCCAAAACAACACTGACATCAATTAATACTTTTGACATATATTTTAACACTTTCCCTCATAATTAAATAATCACTTTCTTGCACATTTTCATTAGCTCTGCTCTGTAGTTTCAAGCTGTCCACAATCAAATCTTTAACATCCTTTCCCAAGTGCTAATTTGTTTGCAGGAAAACACATTTCTAACTCTAAATTATCACTTCAGTGAAGTTGGGGGTATGAAACCAGTTTGAACTCATGAGCAAGATGTGGAGAATGTGTTATTGCATATATTATACAACAACAGTTTTTGAAAGATTTGTTCTCTGCTAGTCAGTTTGCAGTCCCACCCTCATCTAGCCCAGCAGTTAGACCAAAGGAAGGAATAAATCGCACAAGATACAGAAATATGGGGAAAAGATATTAAACCACACATATTACCCCATGATATAAAGAGATGGTCCCTCAGAAGGACTGAGCTACTTGGCAATAAATTCACAGATTTTCTGGAGGAATATTTAAACTAAACGAGTACAGTGAGTTAATTGATACAGAACATCTCTGTCCCTGGCAATCTAAAAATTATAGGGTTATCAGTGCATGTAACATAGATGTGTGTGTGGACAAGACTATCACCTTTCAAGCAAAATCAAGCTTTTAATAGCGAGTGCCACACAAAGTGCACTAACCAAACAAGTGGTAAGAAAATAGGGGAACTCAGGCATCACACAGGTTGTGTAGAAAGTAAACAGGGTCAGTCATAAAGGACTCAAATGTCTATACACCAATGTACGGTATGAACAGTAAACAAGGTGAACTAGAAATTCAGGTTAATGAGGGCTGATGTGATATTGTTGTCATTACAGAAACGGTGGGATGGAACACACAGCTAGAGGGATTTAAATTATTTAAAAGAAACAGACCAAACAAAAGAGGTGGAGTTGCTCTCTATATAAGAAATAACTACATCTCTACAGAAATAGAGCATAACAATGATGAAAACTGTCTTGAATACATTTGTGTCAACATAAAAGGGAAAAATGACATTGCCATTGGTGTATACTATAAGCCACCCAACCAAACAGGAAATAGATGAACTTTTTGCTAGTCAGCTAACTAAGGTATGTAGGAAGCATATCACAATAGTAATGTGGAACTTTACCCTGACATCAACTGGGAGACAAACTCTGCACCAAGTGGAAAACCAAACAGATTCCTGACAAACCTAGCAGACAACTTTGTCTCCCAAAAAGTAAAGAAGGGAACTAGGGGATTAGCCATATTGGATCTAATTCTCACTAACAGAGATGAAATGATAGAAGGTATTGAAGTCACAGGAACCTTGGGGAGAAGTGATCGTGCAATATTGGAAGTCAACATTATGGAAGCACAAGCAATAGAACACAGTCAAACTAGAGTCTTGGACTTTAAGAGAGCTAATTTCAATAAACTTAGGGCTTGGGAAGGATTCCGTGGATGAGAATCCTCAAGGGGAAAACAACTCAAGAAGCTTGGGAAATTTTGAAAAGTGAGATAATAAAAGCCCAGTCTAGCATAATACCAACAAAGAAAAAAAATAACGGCTCTCAAAAGAAACCAGCATGGCTGTATAAAGAACTCTCTGATAAATTGAAAGATAAAAAGGACAAATATAAAAAGTGGAAAGAAGGGCATATAACTAAGGCAGAATACCAGCAAATAGCCTGAGCTTGCAAAGATGAAGTGAGGAAAGCTAAGGCTCAAAATGAACTAAGGCTTGCGACCAAAGTCAAAAATAATAAAAAAGGTTTTTTCAACATGTAGAAAACGAAAAAAAGAAATGATTGGTCCATTAGTGGGAGAAAATTGCAAGAAGGTGACAAGCAACAGGGAGAAAGTAGAACTATTTAACTTGTTTTTTTCATCTGTCTTTACACAAAGGAAAAAAAACAGTCCAACCTATCAAAAACAGTACCATAAATTAGGCAAGATAGGCAAGAAAATGGTAAATGAGCACCTGTCCAGCCTAGATGAGTTCAAATCACCAGGACCAGATGGATTACACCCCAAGGTTCTCAAGGAACTGGAAGATGTGATCTCAGAACCACTGAAATATATCTTTCAAAGATCCTGGAGCACTGGGGAACTACCAGAGGACTGGAAAAGAGCTGATGTAGTCCCTATCTTCAAAAAAGGAAAAAAAAAATGGATCCAGGAAATTACAGACCTATCAGCCTGACCTCAATACCTGGGAAGATTCTGGAAAAAATAACCAACGAATCAACGAACACTTAGAGGCAAACAAAGTCATCATTAAAAGCCAACATGGGTTTGTCAAAAACAGATCATGCCAGACAAATCTTATTGCATTCTTTGACCAAGTGACAAAATTAGTGGACCAGAGGAATGCTGTGGATATAATTTACTTGGACTTCAGTAAGGCATTTGATAAAGTAGATTACAACCTATTACTTGATAAGATAGAAAAATGTGGGTTAGACAGCATCACCACCAGATGGATTTGTAGCTGGCTGACTGGTTGTACTCAGCGTGTGGTCCTCAATGGAACTGCATCTATATGGAGGGAAGTGTGTAGTGGGGTGCCCCAGGGCTCTGTTCTAGGCCCGGCGCTCTTCAACATCTTCATCAATGATTTGGACAGAATAGATGGGAAACTCATCAGATTTGCAGACGATACCAAACTGTCAGGAATAGCCAACACTCCAGAAGGCAGGCTTAAGATACAGGAGGATCTGGACAGACTTGAACACTGAGTGCTATCTAATAAAATGAAATTCAATGGTGAAAAAGTAAGGTTCTACATTTAGGCAAGAAAAACCAAATGTACAGGTATAGTATAGGTCAGTGGTGACGAACCTATGGCATGCGTGCTAGAGGTGGCACTCAGAGCCCTCTCTGTGGGCACGCGCACCATGCCCTGGAGATGACAATTGTCTCTCTTCAACCAGCCACCCGCTAACATGCTGAGGTCCCATGTGGCTGGATGCATCCCATCACCCATGCGCTCGCTGGCCTATGTGTGCAGGGGCCGATGGTATCAGGCAGCAGCCGCCCGGTCCCTGCCTTATCTTGCCCTGTGACCATGGCAACCCGCCCTGCCTCGCCTTGCCTTGCCTCACCCTGCAGGACGAGCTTCCTGCCTACCTGCCAGAGACCTCCTGGATCTCCCCCAACCCTGTCCGGTCCCCACAGGCGTCCCTTCCCATGAGCAACATTGAACTGATCACGCCCACTTTGGCCACACCCATCCAATCTGTCATGACCACCACAGCCATGCCCACCTGGCACCCGGCAATAAATAAGTGGGTTTTGGGTTGCAGTTTGGGCACTCGGTCTCTAAAAGTTTCGCCATCACTGGTATAGGTGGTACCTTGCTCAATAGTAGTAACTGTGAGAGGGATCTCAGAGTGCTAGTGGACAATCACTTAAATATGAGCCAGCAGTGTGCTGCAGCTGCCAAAAAAGCCAACACAGTGCTAGGCTGTATTAACAGAGGGATAGAATCAAGATCACGTGAAGTATTAATACCACTTTACAATGCCTTGGTAAGGCCACACTTGGAATACTGCATCCAATTTTGGTCATCACGATATAAAAAAGATGCTGAAACTCTAGAAAGAGTACAGAAAAGAGCAACAAAGATGATCAGGGGACTGGAGGCTAAAGCATATAAGGAACGGCTGCTGGAATTGGGTATGTCTAGCTTAATGAAGAGAAGGATGATGGGGGACATGATAACAACATTCCAATATCTCAGGGGCTGCCACAAAGAAGAGGGAGTCAAGCTATTTTCCAAAGCACCTGAAACCAGGACAAGAAGCAATGGATGGAAACTAAACAAGAAGAGAGGCAACCTAGAACTAAGAAACTTCCTGACAGAACAATTAACCAGTGGAACAACTTACCTACAGAAGCGGTGAATGCTCCAACACTGGAAGTTTTTAAGAAAAGACTGGACAGCCATTTGTCTGAGCAGAAGGTTGGACTAGATGACTTCCAAGGTCCCTTCCAACATTATTATTATTATTATTAATACCCATTTTCTGTTTTTCTTTCATAGTCTCATATTTTCTTTTTCCACCATTCCTAATGGTATAGTCTATATGGCACAGTGGCTTAGAAGTTAAGATGCTCGCTCTAGGCACTGGCAGTTTTTTCTCTATCAGGGTACAAAGAGAAAATATCTGTTGCAAACTCCGTGTAGGCATTAGGAAGGGCATCCCGCTAGTAAACGTTCAGCTCCATTCAGCTGCCCCAACTCCACCCTGATACAAGGGATTACAGGGTCAAAAAAAACCCAACACCTTAAGAGTATAGTCTATAGGCTTTCAGTTTCTTTGGACTTGTTGTCCACTTTCCTATTTTCTTCCTTTCTGTTTTCTATTTTGATTTTCTACTTTCCTCTTTTACATTTCCAGTGCTGTGGCTCTGATTGTTCCCCTCCAGAGGTTTTTTGTTGCTCCAAGTTAGAATGGTTGGTTTTAAAAAATGGTCCTGATCTCATGGTAGCCCACAAAAGGGAGAATCGATCCACCGAAGTGCACTAAGGAAATTCCAGTTCATGAAATAATGTGGTTGACTGAAATTAAAACAGAGGCTGACCTCCTTTGAAATTAAAATTCAGTCTATTAAATAGTAAAATGGTGCATACTTCAAAGTTTCCCATGAAAGTTTTGGCATATACTTAACACAATTGTTTTACTGACATCATAAAGAAAAAGAGATTTTAAAATGTCCCGTGTGAAATTTAGTATGTGACTTAGGTATCTGATATAATAATGATAATTTGAAGTGTTAGCATTGCTAGGGTAGAATTCTGAGGATGGAACCCAGACCAGCATTTTCAGAAAATAGATCAGAATAATAATAAAAAAAGATCAAAATATTCCAGTTTTAAAGCATTCACCTAAATACACAAGGATTTAAAAATGAGCAAAAGAAGGGCCTTGGGGATCCATCCTCCTGTTTTCTCTAACCTCCATATATTTAGACGGAGGGCTAAAGAATTACCCTTTTGTTTGCTAGAACTCAAGTACAGCTGCCTGTTTGATTTGAAAACCCAAGTGTAGCATGCTTTGGAAAGATTTGTACAGCCGAACATGGTAGATAGGCAAAGTAGGGGCAATGATAGTGTGCACTCTCCACCCTTTATCTATTTTTAAGCTCTTTTGGATGTGGTATTGTTGAAGAAATTTCTGCTGCATCCATACCAACCTTTCTCATATCATCTTAATATAGCGCATTACCTCACCCTACCCAAATTTTCTTGGGAAGGCTTTTGTATTCACTATAAGTAAGTAAGTTGTATTGACCTATGTGGTTCTTCTGAGTACAGGTGGTCCTCAAATTACAACAGTTGATTTAGTGATTGTTCAAAGGGAACAACAGCACTGAAAATAGTGACTTAAGATTATTTTTCACACTTAACGATCACTTCAGCATCCCCATGGTCACGTGATCAAAATTCAGACACTTGACAACTGACTCACATTTATGATGGTTGCAGTATCCCAGGGTCATGTGATCCCCTTTGCAACCTTCCTACAAGCAAAGTCAATAGGGAAGCCAGATTCACTTAACAACGGTATCACTAATTTAAAAACTGCAGTGATTCACTTAATAGCTGTGGCATGAAAGATTGTAAAATGAGGCAAAATTCATTTAACACATGTCTCATTTAGCAACAGAAATTTTGGGATCAACTGTCGTCATAGGTTGAGACCTACCTGTACTGTACATGAATATTGGATTGCACTGCCATGCAGCTAATTACTAAAATTCACTAATAAAAGTATTGTAGCATGGCGTGTAATACTTTGAGTTTAAATTGTGTTGTTCGAAATGATTTATTTTGGCAACTTCGGAAGCCTTGAGCTCAGAAATGCTCTCTAAATGAACCCAAATAGCAATATCTTACTCAAAATGGGATTTTTTGAATTTGAAACAGTTAAAATTCAGAACAGATTGACTGATTGATTGATTGATCTGAGCCATCAAGTCCTTTTCCACTCCTAGTGACCACATAGATCAATGGTTCTCAACCTTTCTAATGCCGCGACCCCATAATACAGTTCCCCATGTTGTGGTGACCCCGAACCACTTATACATCACCGGGTGCCAGGGACATGGCCAAAGAAAAGGGGAAAAAATGGCGGACAGCCTTGTTTGGCGACCCCCATAAAATGGTCGTTCGACCCCAAATGGGGTCCCGACCCACAGGTTGAGAACCACTGACATAGATAGATTTTCTCCATGACAATCCATCCCCAATCTGTTTGGTCAAGTCTCCCACTGTAACTGAGTCAGACCATTTTGGTGTTTTTCTTGATTTTGGTTCCCATATATATTTCTTAATTAATCAACAGTCACAGCAAATGTATTGGCATAAATTAAGATTCCTGGTCCAACTGTTGAGAAATAAAGAAAAAGTGTTTAACAGAATAATAGAGCTGGAAAAGGCCTTGGAAGGCTTCCAGCCGAAACCCCTGCTAAAACAGGAGACCTTATAACCAGTTCACACAAATGTTTTTGTCCAATCTCTTCTTAAAAACCTCCAGTGTTGGGGCACCCACAACTTCTGGAGGCAAGCCATTCCACTGATTAATTGCTAATTAATTAATTAAAAATGTATAGGTTTGGTAAGTAGTTTGGGGATTTTTTTTTCTATTGCATAATCATTTCTGATGTCTACACTTTGCATTTTTCTCTAGTATCCCAGTCCCATGGAGAAAAATGTTATTGCTGTAAAAACAGTAGAAGAGAAAACAGGTAAGCATTTTAAAAATGTGCAGCTCTGCCATACTTAGCCTTGATTCTGTAATCTGTGCTCTAGAAAATTATTGTTTAAATTACTGCAATATGTTGTATATTGAGCTGCCCTTGTGAATGATCTGAAAACTTCCAAGTAGTCCAAAATACAGCAGCAGGAATTGGGCATTGTGAAAATATTAGATCAATTTTCTGTATGCTTCTTTGGCTCTCAGTTCATTGCAATTCTCATTCAAGTGCTAATATTAATCTATAAAGCCCTTTAGGGCATGAGACCATGTTATTAGAAGAATGTTTATTTATTTATCTGAATTTATTTGAATTATAAGCCAACCAACTCCAATGGACTCTTCCTAGAAGTTTCTACCTGTGCCCTGAGCTGATCTTCAGATACCCCTGCATACACCTCTGTAAACACACACATCTGAGAAGTAAAAGCTTCCCTTAGTAAATCTAGGCAGTGACAAGCAGAGCTTTTGTGCAAATACACACACAAAGCAGCAAAACCTCAAATTCCCAGACTGTTTGCCTACAATGAGCTCTGAATAGCCAGAGCGCTAAGTGGGGAGCAGAAACAGGTTATAATCCAGAAATCCAAAAAAACTCAAATGCCTCTCTGCGGATCCTCGTTCCAAGAAATGGAGTTGTCTCAGGCAACAGGCTCTGGGATGCAAATGCATAGTGTTTCAGCAAGCAGAGAAGTTATTCTCAACAGAATTGCCAAACAATGATGGCTCTTAAATGGATCCTGCGTGAGTGCCATCATGCTATCAAGAAATGCCCTTTCCATGGAAGGAGTGAGACTGATCTGTTCTTGCACACAGTTCAGAACGTTCTAGGGCAGTGATGGCGAACCTTTTAGAGACTGAGTGCCCAAACTGCAACCCAAAACCCACTTATGCATCGTCGAGTGCCGGGTGGGTGTGGCCCATTGGGTGGATGTGGCCCATTGGGTGGGCATGGCTGCAGTGGTAAAGGCAGACTGGGTGGGACTAAAAAGTTCAATCAATCAATTCCAACTTTGCAAGACTTCTTTTTTCCCCGCAAGAAGTTGAAATTGATTGAACCTTTTTTTTTTTTTTTGCACACAGCGGCAAAGACCTAAAACGAAAAGGTTTTATAAAACCCAGCTGAAGACCTAGGACTGGGGCGACATGCGTGCCCACAGAGAGGGCTCTGAGTGCCGCCTCTGGCACCCATGCCATAGGTTCACCACCACTGTTGTAGGGCTAGGAGGAGATGTGCAATCCAGCCCTCATCTGCTTCCAGCTGACTGGAATGTTCCTCATTCATGTCAGCCTTGGGTGCTTAGTTGCTAGGCTTCCTTTAAGGCTAATATTTGTCCTGAGAATCTTGAGCAACTTCCTTCATTTCAGATTTTACTGAGTCTGAGCTGGCCATCAACAAATGGTCACCAGGCTGAAGCCTTTTCCTTCGCAGCCCCCATGACTCTGGTGCTGATTTTACTGCCTTTTTGGCACCAAGCATTAATGCTCTCAACCTTTTAATATATTCATGTTAATTTTAAATTTACATGTTGCATTGAATGTTTTCAATAATTGGGTGGCTGTTTTAATTTTTATTGTGTATTTTAATTCAGCTTAATTGTAATTTTTATATTGCAATTTTAATGCAGCTGCCCTGCAAAACTCAGTTTGAAAAGTGACATAAAAAAGATTAAAATAAGTAAAACAGATTTACTTTCTTCTTTGTTTAAAATGATCAGGAAAATGTTCAGTTAATTTCATGTAACTAAGAACACATTCAGAAGTATTCAAGAATGCCTATTTAATTTTCATCCACTAATAGAAATAAACATAGAACTCTATAGAAAATGAATCTTTTGCTGTTGAATTTATTGCCTTTAATTAGTTTAAGAATATTTATGAGGCAATGCATACTGTAATAGTGACATGATATTTTTTACATAGAAATGTACAAGATACTTTGACATGATAGTCATTTACATCTGTTCCAGTTAGGTCTCTGGCCTAATTTTGGAAATGAAACTTCTGTAGCTTTCTGGGTGGATGGTCTATGTTAATAGGCTGGGTTGAAGAATGAGTATGGTGCTATAAATTGTCCTAGATCTTTTAGCAGCGTGCATAATCATCAGCCATGTGGTCTTTTGCACAACTATTTTTTTCAGTGATGCAGTTAACAGATTAACAGAGTTGGAAAGGACCTTGGAGATCTTCTAATCCAACCCCTTGCTCAAGCAGTAGTCCTTATTACCAGTTCACACAAATGGCTATCCAATCTCTTCTTAAACACCTCCAGTGATGGAGCACCCACAACTTCTGAAATCAAGCCATTCCACTAGCTTATTGTTCTCAGTTATACTATGTCCGCAGCATTTCGCTGATCCACTAATTTAGTCACTTTGCCAAAGAATTAAATAAGATTTGTTTGGCATTATCTATTTTTGACAAACTCATGTTGGCTTCTGGTTATAACTTTGCTTGCTTCTAGGTATTTGCAAATCTGTTGCTTGATTATCTTTTCCAGGATCTTCCCAGGTATTGATGTCAGGCTGATTGGTCTATACTTTCCTGGATCTGTTCCCCCCCCCCTTTTTTTTTTAAGATAGGAACCACATCAGCTCTTTCCCAATCCTCAGGTAGTTCCCCGGTGCTCCAGGATCTTTGAAAGAAATGGTACAATGATTCTGAGATCACTTCTGCCAGCTTCTTCAGAACTCTGAGATGTAATCCATTAGATCAGGGGTCTTCAAACTTGGTCCTTTTGTGACCTGTGGACTTCAATTCCCAGAATTCCTCAGTCAGCATGCCTAGCTGAGGAATTCTGGGAGTTGGTCCACAAGTCATAAAAGGGCCAATTTTGAAGACCCTTGCATTAGATCCTGGTGATTTGAACTTGTCTAGAGTGGACAGGTATTCTCTTACCATTTTCTTGCTTATTTTAATTTGAATTCCTAGTCTGTCTTTTATGGTTCTGTTTTTGATAGGTTAGGCTATTTTTTTTTCTTTTTGAATGAAGACAGATGCAAAGAAAGGATTAAGCAGCTCTGCTTTCTCCTTACTGTCCATCACTTCCTTTCCATCTTCCATTAGTGGACCAATTGTTTCATTGACTTTTTTTCTTGTTTTTTATATGTTGAAGGAAACTTGTTTTTATTATTTTTGACTTTTGTTACAAATTTTAGTTCATTATGAGCTTTTCTAAATTCCATTCTGGCAATTGAAAAATACTTTCAGGATTTACAGAGCACCCAAACCTTTGGACTTTATTTTTAATCAGAATATGTTTGCTTGTCTTTACCCTGTACAGTTCCTTATGATGCTGTGTCTACAGTTTTTGATAGTCTAGAGTTTTTAGACAAAGTTAATCAATGTTTGTCCTTCCTGCTTCCTAGCTAGCTAATGGTTCTTTGTTCTTTATGGTCATTTACAGGTCCCACCTCCTTTGCATGCATCTAACAAACATATTTTCACCTCTTTTTCCAAAAGAAAAAGCTTGTTATAATCATCCCTCATCAACCATGCATTTATCTATTCTTGGTAATTTTACAAATACACATGCAAGGTACTTCTAAGTGTGTCATGTAACTTTTAAAAAAATAAACTTTAAAAATCCCAAAGTAGCATAAATTATTGTAAAACTCTAGGTAAATTAATATATTTTGATCACTCTTCTGTTATGTGTGTGTGGGCGGGAGGGGGGAGGCAAAGTCAACCAATCATAGTTTGTTTTACAGTATTTATTAACTTGTATCTAGTAGTCTGTGAAAAAAAGAAATCATTTTGTCTGGCTTAGATGAGCTAAACAATGTGAATGTTTTGTGTGTTTTAGCTCTTTGGTGACAAAGAAGTAAACTGGCATTCAGAGCTCCCTGCATAGTTGCAACTGGAACAGCATAGAATTAAAGCTGTAAACAAACACCATTCTGCTTGGTAGAGGAATGGAAGGAGAACAAGCTATAAAAATGCATACATAAATAGCAGGATAATAAGATGCTAAGCCTCTATGGGCAAGGAAGGGAGAAAGTGATTGAAAATTGGTTCAGTTAGAAATGAAATAAGCTGAAATTGGGCCAGGAGATGACAGACAGTATGGTGAGAAATTATTGTTGTGGGGGAAAAAAACCCCACATCTCTCATCATTTGAAGTAACATTGCTTGGGAAGGCTGATGTATTCACTTAACAAAAGTAAGCTGCATTGAGATCTGTGGTTCTTTAGAGTGAACATGGATAGGATTGTACTGCCAGCTAATTACTAAAATTCACTGATTAGTAAATTTCTTGTACTGTTGGGTGTACAGGTGATCCTCAATTAGCAACTGCCTCATTTAATGACTATTTGAAATTATGACCTTCACAGGTCTGTAAAGGAAAGGAAAGCTAAAGTATAGTTGTAGTTTCTTTTAGTCACCTCTTTGCTTAATTTGCAAAGTCCCAATTGTAGTCACTAAATGAGAACCACCTACATTCCTTTGAATTTAAATTGTTCCATTTGAAATAATCTGTTTCAGCAATTTAGGAAAGTTCTTGAGGTCAAAAATGCTCATGAGTTGCAGAAGGGTGGCTGAAGTTCTAAGTGATACAGCAGTGCTGTTAAAGCTATGGATATCAAAGAAAAACTGGCTATTTTTAAGGGGAAAATGATGTGAAAGGGAGGCACGTATATTTGGTTAAAAATAATTTATATATCATAAAAATTATCATTTGATAGTCATTCAAATGCCAGATACTGAGTGGACATATTTAGTGCCTTAGCCTTTTATGGATCCTGGTCTCAAAATATAAGAGACATATGCAGTGGTGGGATTCAGCAGGTTCGCAACAGTTCGGCAGAACTGGTAGCTATTTTTTTGTTGCCCAGACCCAGAATGGACTTCCGGAAGCGGCATCCACACAGAGAACCGGTTGTTCACATATTTGAATCCCACTGGACATATGACAACAATGGTTTCATCTGCAACATGTGATTTATAGGTTAAATGACTTCGACCAGAGATGAAGCATCAGTAGATTTTCAGATGGTGCTGGAATGCAGACTTTGGCATCTCCCACCAATAATCCTGTTGGCTAAGGTTCCTCACTTCAGCCTATTTAGAGGGCTGAGAAATAGAACTGAATAGACATAATCCTTTGTTTTTTAGCTCTGTAGTTTTTCCTTCCTACCATTTGGGTAAACATTGACTTGACGTGCAGTTGAGTGAGAAGAAAACTAAGTTTTCTGTCAATTTCTCCCTATCCTCCACTGTACTGAGCTGACATATCCTTGGAAGCTTTAGAGATAAAAACCTGTTTCATTGCCTACTTGCCTGGACCACCAGTTTTCTATTTATTTTTCTGTCCTGTAATACCTCTCCTCTTTCCTTGAGACTACATTCTGATCAGATTTGAGATGGACTGCTAGGTGTTACCAACCCATCTTGATAAGAAGGAAAATATTAACATATATACATACAAAAGTCTTCTCTTCAGTTGGCAGAAAGTATTTAATTGCTTGTCCGTGGCAGTTATAATGTAGTATTTGATATTTTGCAGCAGTAAATAAAATGGAGCTCTATAATTTTGTTCAACTATGCATAAGCATCCCAATCAGTTTAAAAATATATATTTTTATGGCTACTGCATACCTGCTGAAAATTAATGCTGGAGCAGAAATATAAGCAAGTTCAGGATTGTGAGAAAATTCCTTTGAACAATTTTTCTAGGATAAAAGGTGAATCCTGTGGCAATCTCTGGTTGCTGTCAAAAGGGATAATTCATTCCTTAGTTCTGTGATTCATTTCTGTGGTTCAGAATAAATTAGCAATAATCATCATCTGTGAAGTGTATCAATTATGTCTTCTTTTTCTATTACTCAAACTCTGCAAGCATCTTTGTTTTAAAAGCTGTTAGGTTTTTTTAAAAAAAATCACAGATTTATTCAGCTATTGTTCCTTGTCCCTAAATGACTGCCCCAATTCTCCCCGTTCCCCCCAAGAACTGCATTCTTATCCAATGTGACTGTCAGATTGGGGTCACAGATGTAGAAATGTCATGTCTGCAGGAAAAAAGGATCTCATTACAATATAGTTACTAGTACAAAATACACTAAAAGGATCTGCATCTACAATACAAATACTAGTCAGGAAATGAGTAATTACTACTTCTGGGAGGAACTGTAGAACCAAGATTGGTCATTCTACCAACTTAGTATCCAACTGTTGCCTTACGTGTTTGTTTATTAAGGAAATCTGATGGAAAGGATACCAAGTTATTTTTCAAAATATTTCAAATTTGTATTCGCCATTGCATGCAATTTTAATATACTTTTTTTCCTTTGGAAATAATCAGCATATGACTCCTTGTAAATATGCCAAGTGGGAAATCCATATACAGTGCCACTACGTCTATTTAAAATTTACTGCAGCATGCTGTTTCCTAGGAAGAAATATTCAGATAAGGTTTCAGAGAGAGTTGCTTTTTCTCAAGAGCAAGAAATGGCCTTGCTCCAGGCTATTAGCCCATCCAAGTTATCAAATAACATATTTCTGAAGCTTATGGACTTAATCAGGAATCATTAAAAATTAAAATGCAAATTGATTTTAGAAGCCAGCCACGTTTGCATTGTAGGTCAATACGTATAATTTGAGAAAGAGGCTGTGCTTTAGTTTTCAGAAAGGAGCTTTATTCTTGTCACTGATTCAGTCCCGAGCAAATATAAATGTTTGTTGTCCAAGAAAATTGCTTTAGACTTCAAACATTGGCATTGCTAGATGGCAGAGAGGTAGTTTATGGTCTTAGGAAGTACTTTAGAATGCAGAGTGAGAAGAATGAGCTGTTTTTGCTCTGAAGTGCTGACCCAGGAAGATACTTGAAGCTTGTAACTAGCAATATAAATGCCTCCCAAATTAACTCCCTGATTGCTATTTGCCAAAATTTACTGCAATTTCAATGCAGTTCCAGGAAGTTTTAAAAAGTTAGAATTTAGCATTGTATTTTATGCTATGTTATTACCATAGCATAAAATGGTAGATTTAAATCAGTTGTTCCAGAACTACTAGGCAGGGTTCTTGGCATAAAATTCTTACTAGATTACCATACTGCAATATTCTTTGAGTGCTAAAGCAGGAAAATAAATCCCTTTATGGTTTCCAAGACTTCCTGCTGATATTGTTTGATTTTGTTTGTTACTCTGAAAACTTGTTCTTTTATTATCAGACTTGTCTACAGGAGTCATATATCGGAGAAGAATTGCAACATGCCAAAATGTAATTCCACACATTTTAAGAAAGGTAATCAAGTTCAATCTATTGAAATTCATTATAAAAGTGATATAGTCAAACTACGCTTTTGTTCAAAATTCATTAGTTTAACTTTTCGGAGTTACAGTTGACAGCATTTAAAATCCGACTTTGTATCTTAGAGATGAGATAACTGATATTCAAAGTCCTTATCTCAAAATGTGGATTTGTAGAACAATTAAAGCAACATTTTTACAATATAGGCAATCTAGCTCTAGAATCAAAGTAGGATGGAGATTCTTGTTTTAAGCTTCTTATATCTTCAACTTTCAAATTAAATTACAATATTTATAATATATATTCTGCTATGTACCATGCAACTTTGTAAAATGCTTTTTTAATCTTACATATTGAAAATATAATAATTCAGTTTTACCACATTTCTTTTTACTCTTTCCATGCCTCATCTAGATGGGAAAGCATAAAATTTACAGGTACCAAAGACAATGAAAAATAAACCCAAATGTTTTGAGTAATTATGTCTTGTTTACAAACAGTTGATGCTTTTCTTTTGTTACATTTAAGTGGACTTAAAAGACAAATAAAATGACACACATAAAGTTAATGCTTTGCTTTAAAATGTTGCAATTGGCAACATTTAACAAATTACTAAGCAATGGAAATGACCAATAAAAGCTTGCATGTTTATCAGATGTCAGTGTTTTGTCTGTAGTTACATGCTACTGATAGATATTAGCCTTAATATAATTATTAATGATTTTAAAAGAATGAAATGATTTACTAATGTACGTAATCTGATCTTTTTTCCCCCCACACTCCATTTATTGACCATTGTAAATGTTACATCTGGCAGATCAGTATCCTGAAAATATCAGAAGTCTACTTAGAAGAGGAGTCGTGGCTTAATATGCAAGAAAGAATGATGTCTAT
The DNA here is from genome assembly GCF_016545835.1 of Crotalus tigris. Lineage (NCBI taxonomy): Eukaryota > Metazoa > Chordata > Lepidosauria > Squamata > Viperidae > Crotalus > Crotalus tigris. The sequence goes on along the minus strand of NW_024096478.1, from coordinate 2,283,880 downwards.
GAAGAGTCACTGTCTTACGTGGACAGAGTATGCTACCCTAAATGAAGAATCAGTCTTCAGAGAAAGCTCTGAAAATCCGAATTGGTAAGTTGTAGTAGATTCATTTATTGGAAAGTGGTACATGGATTTTCATTTCATGTATCACCTTCAATAGGAAGAACTAAAGGTTTTACCTTCTTGTTGATATAGTAAGTCTGCACAATTTATGAACCATCAAACCAAGGGCTGCTTGCTGTATGCATTGAAAAGACTGATTTGGGGCCCTTCTAAGACTTTTAACATGTTCTTTTAGTTTGTCAAACAGCTTACAATTGGTAGATAGGATGTCATGCAGCTCTCTGAAAGTCATAATAGACAGGATAAAAATAATCCTTCTGGTACCTGGTTGACTCTAAAGCCTTACTTACATATTTTTTACACTGCTCTCATTATTTACTGGTTACAACATTTTTCTGCCACTTTTCGCACTAAGAAGTTGGCCATAAACATTTGATTAATAAATAATTTTTGGAAGACTGTTTCAAATTAAAAAGAAACAATATTGTCAGAAAAATACAAAAGCAACAGCAACATCCCATTAAAATCACTGAAACAATGTGGTTCTGAAAATTTATTTATTTCCCACTTTTTTATTTTTATAAAAAGACTAATCTAAACTGTAATCTTATGGCCCTTGGCATTCTAGGACTGTTACAGAGGAGGGGTTAATCAGCCTAAGCTCAGAGAAAGGGATCCCACCTTGAAGGGAGAAATGCAACAAGTCCCCTTTTTCAACATTTAGAAACCATTAGAATGCCAACATTAGGAGAAGAAAAAATGGGGAAGATAATATAGAATCTGAAAGATCCAATCCTTCGTAATATTTCACCCAGAGAGAAAACTTACACCAACCCTGCAAGCTGATTTAATAGAATTATTTCCCATTCTTCACGAACAACAACAATAAAAGGTATATATATATATATATATATATATATATATATATATATATATGGATATATATATATCCTTAATGGTTGTAAAAATACAAATCCCGGGCATATTTATACAATGATGCAATCTTCGATCTCCGGGAAGAGTATACGTATTACGTTGAATGATCTCATTCGATGTAACATCGCTATTCACGTCCATCCCGCAAGAATTGGCCATCATGATTATAAAAGATCTATTACAACTGAAAGGACTACGGAGTCAAGGTTCCCTTGGGATAGAAGATATTGTCAGGTTATTACGGCTATGCTTGAAAACATACTTCACATTCCAGGGAACAATATATGAACAGATCAAGGGCACGCTGATGGGATCTCCCATTTTGGGAGTTATCACGGAGGCGGTCCTACAGCGTTTGGAAAGCAGGGCCATGGCCGACTACCAACCGGAGTTTTGGGCCAGGTATGTGGATGATACTTTCGTCATCGTTAAACGTGCGAGGAAAACTGCCTTTATGGAGAAACTTAACTCAATATTCCCGGACATACAATTCACAGCGGAGGAGGAGGCCAATGGCAGCTTGGCCTTCCTAGACATTTTGGTTACACGTCAAATTAATGGTGCCCTCCATACGACGGTGTATAGAAAAGCCACTCACACCGACAGGATGTTGCACTATATGAGCAATTACCCAGCAGCCCATAAGATCTCATGTGTAAGGACGTTATTTGCACGTATAGACACGCACTGCAATACCAGGAAGGCTAAGCAGAGGGAGCGTGCGCATCTTTATCAAGTGTGTAAGTGGAATGTCTACCCAACTAGCTTCATTCGGAGGTATAGCAAACGTCAAGAACCCCGCAGGGCACCGAATGATCCAGGGGCAATGGCCCGGACAACGATACCATACGTCCAGGGAGTATCATGTCTTTATTATTAATAAAGACATGATTGCTGAGGCATACCATACTCAGATAAGAGCTGTGGACACAACAAAGGAGGAGAGAGGTATACAATTGGGAAGGGATATTAACCCACAGTTAGTGGAACCCTATTTCCATCATAAGACACAAGAAAACATCAGATTGAACCCTCCCCCCGATACGGCAGGCGTTGGTATTATCGGAAGAGGAGGGGATGCAAGGTTACTAACGCCTCCAAAGACCAATAGTGGAGGGATAGGGAAGGGCATCCGGAGAAAAGAACATAACGTTATAGACACATCTTGGTTATCAGCTGGCCAATCAGGGCCAGTAACATGGTCTAGGAGCCATGCACAAACGCTACTTGAACCTACTTAAACCACCTTTATTCTAATGGCCTTTTAGCCCTGAAGATGCTGAGGAGTTCCCCCAGCGAAAGTTTGGCAACTTTTTAGTATAAGTATATTTTTAGTAAAGTATTCTTACCCTCCCGGTGATCGTGTTTTATTCTTTTATTCATAATTATGCCCGGGAGTCGCATTTTTACCAATGTTCTTGAATATATACATATATATATATATATATATATATATATATATATATATATATATATATATGTGTGTGTGTGTGTGTGTGTGTGTGTGTGTGTGTGTGTATTAACACTGCAACTGGGATTGGAGGGTGGGACTCAAATGCCTCTCTGCTCCTGATATTGGTTGCATTGCCCAGAGGCTACTGGATAATTTCTTGAAGCCTCTAATCCTAAGGGGCCTTGGGGAGAGAAGAGCATTGTCCTACTAAATGCCTGCTTGAAAGTCCCATCAACGCTTTTCCAAATCGTGAGATTGTTGATAATTCCATTACAAATACTATATATTTTATATTTTGGAAATAACACAAGAGAAAAGCTTGCTTGGCAAATGTGTTTATGTGAATACACAATTCCTAAAGAAGGCCTTCTGTATTGATGGTAATAGTTTGGCTGGTTTGGAACAATAGACTAATATAATGTTTGGGGCTGTTTTGTTAAAATGAAATAGAAAATACCATATCCCTTGTATAAGCAAGACAATCCATTGCTTATCATATTTTTGTCTGGCAGTTATATGAATCTTTGATTTGCAAAATACTTTCAATGCAGTTCATTACTTTTACATTTAATATATATATTCAAAAGAATTGAAGATGTAATACAAAGTGAAATATCTGTAAAATAAATGTAGCAGAAGAATGAGGCTGACATATGCAGAAGTTATGTTGCAAGTACATTTTTTCATAGAAATCTCATAAAAAATTACAAAAAAAGCTGTACTCTGTAAAGTGGATTTTCTAAAATCTGGTTACACTTTAATAGTAAAGATTTCTTCAAATGAAGGCAAATGTGGTTTTATTTTTGAGCTGTTTTGCAGTTGTTCTGGAAAAATAAGCAAAAGTAATGAACCATTGATAAAAACAGGAGCAGCATACAGACAATTGTAGCATAAAAGAAGAATATGTGAAGCTTAAAAATTTTCCTGCATGCTATAAACTACTAGCTCATTGCAATAAATCTTTTTTAGAACACACCATAAAATTAAAATGAAAAATAATAGTACCTGGCTCAAAGTTAATGTATTATAAAAAAAATTAATATTGGTTTAAGTAAAAAATATGTGGCATTTTTTTAATATGAGCTCCATTTTTTGCAAGGAATGCATTTAGTTGATAATTAGAATGTACAGCAAATATTAGTCACACATAAAAGAATTGCCACTTTGTTCATGTGTACTGGGATCCATTTTCCTTTGCTTTGAATCTATGGAAAGTGAAAACTGTGTGCAGAGATATTTTTAGAATAGTTAGAATTAACTAGAATTAAATGTTGGCTGAGAAGGTCATGCTTTTGATTTCACTCTTGGATATGTAAAGAAAGCAGCTCTCATAACTTTCTGTCTGCATTAGTTTTTGGGCTCACTTTTAAAGACTGGAGTTGTAGAGGATGAAAAAGAGAGGAAATCAGTTGGGACTGTTACATGGAAGTAGATCTTGGAAACAACAGGTCCATTACAAAAGTAGAAAAAATAGAATAGAGTTGGAAGGGACCTTGGAGGTCTTCTAGTCCAGCCCCCTACTCAAGCAGAAGAACCTAAACCATTTCAGGCAAATGACTATCTAGTCGAGTGGTTCTCAACCTTTCTAATGCCGCGACCCTTTAATACAGTTCCTCATGTTGTGGTGACCCCCAACCCCCCATCCAGCTGGCTAGGGAGGGAAGGAAGGCTGCTCTGCCGGCTCCGCCCAGCCTGATTGGAGAAGCGCCATTCCTCTCCCCCTTTCTCTCTTTCTCTCTCTCTTTCCTCTCTCTCTTTCCTCTCTCTCTTTTCTCTCTTTCCTCTTTCTCTTTCTCTCTTTCCTCCCTATTTTCTCTCTTTCCTCTCTCTTTTCCTGTTTCTCTTACCTCTCTCTTTCCTCTTTCTCTCTTTCCTCTCTCTTTCCTCTTTCTCTTTCCTCTCTCTCCTCTTTCTCTTTCTTTCCTTTCTCTCTTCTCTCTTTCCCTCTTTCCTCTCTTTCCCTCTTTCCTCTTTCCTCTCCCCGTTTCTCTCTTTTTCCTCTTTTTCTCTCTTTCTCTTTCCTTTCTCTCTTTCTCTCTTTCCTCTCTCTTTTCCTCTGTTTCTCTCTCTTTCCTCTCTCTCTTTCTCTCTCTTACAGCATCATCATCGGGGGTCCCCTCTGCCCCTGGCCCGGCCTCCTCCATGTCCTCAGTCAAATGGGTGGGGAGGGGGAGCAGGATGGGAGGCAGTGGCTGGGGTGGCGGGGGCCAGTGCTTCATCGTCAGGTGTCCCTGCCACCCCTGGCCCGGCCGCCACCCTGCCTCATCCTCCGTCCATCGATGGAGCCGCGGTGGGGGCTGGAGCCACGTTGCCCGCCAGCCCGTCAGCCCAGCTGCTCCCCCCCAGGTACCCCTCTTCCTCCCGGCGCCAGCCCGAGCCGCCTTGGGGGCAACAGGAGGAACAAGGAGAGGAGAAGGGTGAGAAAACTGCTGCCACCGCCCCAGCTGGGACTCCGCACTGCCTGGCCTCCCCCTCTGCCCATCCGATGGAGCCGCACTGGGGGCTGGTGCTGCGTGGCTCACCAGCTCCTCCGCCACCACGGTTGCTCCCCCCAGGCACCCCTCTTGCCCCGGCGCCTGCCCGAGCCGCCTTGGGGGCAGCAGGAGAAAGAAGGAGAGGAGAAGGGTGAGAAAACTGCCGCCGCCGCCCCAGCCGGGACTCTGTGCTGCCCGGGTTCGCCCTCTGCCCATCCGATGGAGCTGCAGTGGGAGCTGGTGCCGTGTGGCCCCTGCCAGCCCGGCTGCTCCCCCCCAGGCACCCCTTTTGCTCCAGCGCCTGCCCGAGCCACCTTGGGAGCAATAGGAGGAAGAAGGGGAGGAGGAAGAGGATGGCAAGGAAGCTGCCACCAGCACTGGGCCCCAGGAGGCGGCTCTCCTCTCCTACCTTTATTGAATCTCCTTTCTTCCCGGCAGCCTGGACTCCGGCGCGTCTTCCTGGCCAGCGGGTTCAATGGTCGGGCTGGCTGGGGTTTGCAGGTGCTGGTCTCCCTTGGGCCGTGGCTTGCGGGAGCGCTGGCCTGCTCAGCGGAGCCTCCAGCAGGCCGCTCCCAGCAGGTATCCTGGGGCTTCCCCGGGCGGCTCCAAGGCCACGAGGCCCTGGCCGCGCTTCTTCCAGGGGGTGGGGCACCTGAGCGCAGGGCCAATCAGGAGCCCTGCAGGAGGTAAGTCCACCTGAGAGAGAGAGAGAAGGGAAGCAAAAGTGCCTCTCTGTCTCTCTGCAAATGGCGGAGGAGGCCATGCGGAGACGGATGCAGAGTGCTATCTTGGTTCCTAAGACCATCGGAAATATGTGTTTTCCAATGGTCTTAGGCGACCCCTGTGAAAGGGTCGTTCGACCCCCAAAAGGATCGCGACCCACAGGTTGAGAACCGCTGATCTAGTCTCTTCTTAAAAACCTCCAGTGATGGAGTGCCCACAATTTCTGAAGGCAAACTGTTCCACTGGTTAATTGTCCTCACTGTTAGGAACTTTCTCCTTAATTCCAGGTTGCTTCTTTCTTTGATCAGTTTCCAACCATTGTTTCTTGTCCTGCCCTCTGGTGCTTTGGAGAATAATTTGACACCCTCTTCTTTGTGGCAACCTTACAAATACTGGAATACTGCTATCATATTACCTGTTTCTTCTTTTCTTTAGATTAGCCAACCCAAGTCCTGCAGCTGTTCTTCATATGTATTAGTCTCCAGGCCTTTGATCATTTTAGTTGCTCTTCTCTAAACTTTTTCCAAAGTCTCAACATCTTTTTTGTAGTATGATTAAAATTGGCTGCAGTATTCCAGGTACGGTCTTATTAGGATTTTATAAAGTGGTACTAATACTTTGCGTGATCTTGATTCTATGCCTCTGTTTATACAACCCAGGATTGTACAGATAGTCCTCGAGTTATGAATATAATGGAGCCTGTCCATTCCATTCATAACTTGAAAACTCGTAGGAGTGAATCTCATATCTCGAATGAGATCACTCCCTACTCGTTAAAATGCATGCGGCTCAATAGGTGAACATGAGGTATCTCGGTGTGGAAGGCCATGGAGAGCCTAGTGATAGAACAGGCCCCCAAGGCCGCCCCAACCCACTAAGATACCTCATGCTTCCCCCTCCCTTCACGCCGTGCCAGACTCACCTTGAAAAGATCCGTTTCCTCTCTGCTGCGGTTCCTGCTGCTGCCCGTTTCTGAGGCCGGGGGATACTTTTGTGTGCCTCTGGAGGCCTGATCCAGGCACTGGAGGCCTTTTCCAGACCGCTATTGCCTGTATCTGAGGCTTGGGTATGCTTCTATGGCCATCTGGAGGCCTGATCCGGGCATTGGAGGCCTTTTCCAGCTGCTGTCGCCAGGATCTGAGGCCGGGGTATGCTTCTGCAGTCTTCTGGAGGCCTGTTTCCAGGTGGCAGCAGCCTGGAAAATGCCTCCAGTGCCTGGATTTGAGCTCCAGAGGACTGCAGAAGTGTCCCCTGTCCTTAGATCCAAATGGCAGCAGCTTGGAAAAGGCCTCTGATGGCTGGATCCAGCCTCTGAAGGCATGCGGAAGTGTCTCCCGGCCTCAGATTGCATGAGATCATGTGAGATCAGTAGTGAGATCTCGAGCCACTGATCTTGCATGATTTTGCATTACTTTGGCCTCCATTCTCTACAATGCACTGAAGGCCTGGAGCAGCCAAGAAAGTGAAAGATCTCGATCTTCGCAGGGTGAGTATTGAAGGCCTAGTGCCTAGGGAGACCTGGGGCGGGCGTGGAGAGGGAGAGAATAACCATGGTGAATGTTGCAGTGCCACTGCGATCACTCATAAGGGTGAACAACTGCCATGGTGTGGCAACATTTGTAATTTCAGGATTTGCTCATAAGCACTAGGGGGCGCTTATTGCGTAAGGGAATGCTTGCTAATACTACTGTATTAGCTTTTTTGGCTGCTGCCGCACACTGCTGGCTCATATTCAAACAGTCATCCACTAGGACTCCAAGGTCCTTCTCACAGTTATTGTTTTTGAGCCAGGTCTCGCCTAACCTGTACTTATACCTTTGATTTTTGCTGCCTAAATGTAAAACTTTGCTTTTCTTCACATTAGGTATAGTGGTCAGCTTCTTAATCTGAAGCGAGAGGGACATTCGGGTTCCTGGGAAAAGGATATTTTATTTATTTATTTATTTATGAGATTTATATACCGCTTTAAGTGCAAGCACTCTCTAAGCGGTGTACACCAGTAAGCAATGTATATATATATTTACATTGCCCCCAACAATCTGGGTCCTCATTTTACCTACCCTGGAAGGATGGAAGGCTGAGTCAACCTTGAGCCGGTGGGATTTGAACCGCTGACCTGCTGAACACAGTCAGCTAAAGTGGCCTGCAGTACTGCACTCTAACTGCTGTGCCACCTCGGCTCCTATAATGATATGATTTTAGGATATGATTTTCCTCCTGAGTTAACATAATTGAAACAGTGAAGGACATTGATTTGTCTGAATTGTTTTCCCCTTAAGCATACATATATTCTCATTCTTGTTAGAGCAGAGGTCCCCAACCTTTTGGGCACCAGGGACCGGTTCTGTGGAGAGAGGTTTTTCCATGGACTGGAGGGGGCGTGGTTTTGTGTGCTGCCTGCATCCTGCGGATGGGGCTTTGCTTGTTTGTGCGAACTGGTTGCTGGCATGCCGCGGCCCGGTACTGGTCCATGGACCGGGGACTGGGGACCCTTGTTATAGACTCTAACATTAAAAAAAGAACACAAAATGAGATGCGGTATCAGTCCTTCAAATGATAATGGCAATGATTTTGAAATTTCATTTCCATAGTTGGGAGAATCTTTTCAAGTGCCAGTTGGCCTAGCAGGATGAGTCAAGGATAAACGTTTTTGTAGATTGTATAAACAGAATCCATGGTTCCTCAAAATAAAGGGATTTCTAAGGATTCTGTGTAAACTCTGATGTAGTCTCAGGATTTAATTTGGAAAGGGGGAATATAAAGTATTATCAAAGGCTTCAGCAGACGGGTCAACAAAGCTAGCTCATGTAACATGACTGCTGATAAGCCTCAGGAAAAATTCCCTTGTATGAAACAGTAACTGACATATGGTTTGCTATTTCATATCACGGATCTGCTGTTTCTTTATAGTCTGGTGCATTGTTTTCTTTGGAGCTTCCTAATCTTTTTTTCCCCTTATGATAAAATCACATAGGGTAATGCACAATTGATACACTGTGACTGGGGAGTAAATGAATAATCTACTAATAGTGTTGATTCAGAAAAGACAGTGAATGATCCATCAATTTTACCTTGCAATTTGCAATTTAAGTGGCAACCTTGTCTTCTCATCTGTTAAACTTAGATAGCATTTATAGCCGAATATAGGCTCATCTCTTTAGTTTATATTGACAATAAAACAAAGGAAGTGCTCTCTGGATCAGATCAAAACTTACCTGATCCATTTTTTTTTACAACACCAACAGCCAAGCAGGTGCTTTCAGGAGGCTCATAAATCTGAATTTCTATCTTTCTCTATGCATACATACTTTCTTTGTGGATTTCTTTTTTTTTCTTTTTCAGCTAATCCTGAACAACAGACCATGCTTAGTCTTCACAGTGTCATTCTTGTTTTTTTTTTTTTAAAGGTTCTTTGAGAAATACTTTTCTATTGTTTTCTACAATGAATCTCCTGTATATACTACTTAAATGCTCTTTCTCTGTTTGTAACTTTCAATTTGGTAAAACAGTGCCTCACAGAGCAACAGTTTTTCAACCAAGGTACCTAAGGTGAACTAACTTATAGAATGCATCCAAAATCCCATCCTGAAATTTGGTAAACTTCTGGCTTCTTCAGCACAGCCGCATTACAATGGCCAGCTTCTGTCAGGTGATTGATATTTCCAGTGTTCCCTGACAACTAGCAGGGAGTCTAAAATCAATTGTGGGAGGGAGGGAGGGAGGGAGGGAAGGAAGGAAGGCAGGCAGGAAGGAAGGAAGGAAGGAAGGAAGGAAGGAAGGAAGGAAGGAAGGAAGACTGACTTCTGATGCCCCCCACCATCTTTCTTAAGGGGATTCAGTGAAGAGCTGGCAGGAAGTTGGAAGCTGCTCCACTCCCACTTAGTTTTTGCCCAACAATGAACATTCTCTTTCTGTGTTTAGATAAGGAAATATCTCTGCAGTGATGACCCAACAAGACATGGGTTGTCTAAGTAAGACTTAGTGAGAGAGAGAGAAATCTCCATGGATGGTGAATGGCTATTGAGCTTATTTTGGAGAGAGATCTCCATGGATACTGAATGGTTATTTAGCTTATTTTGAAGTGTTTCTATTCATCTGAAGACACTTCTATTCCTATAGTTAAATTCTAGTAATGGTAGACGCCTTTGGCAGTAAATAAAAAATAATGAAATCTTTCCATGGCAATATTGTATTGATAAAGTAACTTAAGGGATAAGTTCACAAAAATGAATTCATTAGAAATGATAGACTGAATGTTGAGTAAGCTGAATAGTGTAAGATAGCACTGGATATTCTAGGAAAAAATAGTGTGAAAATATCCAGAATCAATATTTATCAAATAAATAAATTTCTTATAATGTCAACAGAGAATTACTGTAGGACTATTACACCTTGAAAAAGGTTGTAACACTATAAATTTTTCTCACTTGCCTAGCTTTTAGAGTATGCTGAGATTACTTTTGACAATACCTGAAAGACACAGTTTGAAATTACAGCAGGATCATTTATTCCTTTTGGAATTACAGCTTTACCCTGGTGTGCGTTGCAAAATATGTTTTTTTTTCAATAATCATAGAAAAGGAGAAGGTAAAATGGCAAAGTTAGTTTGCTTTCTGCCTCCCAGAGCTTCCCATGTAGAAATATGTGGAAAATTAGTCCTTGATCCTTGATCTGCGGTAAAAGGATTTCTGGATATCCTATTGTAATCCTTCGGAGAAGTATTTCAGTTTAAAAAGTCAAACTGAATTTTGCAGTGCTAAGCTTTCTAAACCTACCTAATTTCTGCTTGCTAGTAGAACAAAAGAGCTAAGGAATATAATTTGGTTTTCTATTGGTATAGCTCTGCATGCTAAAAATGTTAACTGATTTCATTTGTGTTGGTAGAATATTTCAGAATTTGGTGAACAATGAAGCCTATATATTGAGTAGCACTGATTCTAAAATACAGTTCTATTTTCTTCTCATATTGTCAAATGGTCCACACAGATCTTTGAGCTTCTTGAGTGCAGGCATGTTTAGTTATTAATGGGCAAGAGGTTACTTTTTCATCCTAAATCACATGGGAAATTAATATTGAGGAATATCTTCATTAGAAAAAAATGGGGATGATGTTTTATTGGAGTGATTGGGCTAACAAGGATTCAGCAATTTAAATTGCTTGATTGCTAGCAGTTGTCTTAAAGACTTCTTGATATTATGTGTTGAAAATGACTTGCCTATAATTGCACAGCAATATATATGTAACTGAAACATTTATTAATTAATAGTATATCTTGGATGTTGTAGTGGCCTGTTATGGATTCCTTAGAGTTCTGATGCTTGAACATGAACTAATAATTTAATATTATAAGGAATTAGGAAGTTAAAATGAAAGTTAGTGTTAGTTATATCTGAATTGTAGAATGAAGAATTGGAATGACTAATTTTAGAATATCATTGGGTCCAGGTATTAATAAGTATATAATATATGTATTATGGTTTAAAAATGAAAAAAAAATCATTAGAAAATATTTCTCCAGAAGATATTATTTCATATTTACTAGACCACTCAAAGTTTAAAAAGGGATGGACATAGATTTTTTAACTTTTATTTATTTTTATATTGGTGTTAAAGATATGTGACAATTCTTGCTTTGCTTGTTGTTTCCCTTTTATTTATTTATGTTTGTTGAAGTTTGTATTTTAACTTTAGATATAAAAATTTAAAAAATTATCAAAAAGAAAAGATATGTGACAGTTCTGTAACATACTCATCTGTTTTTATAAATTAATACATATATAAGTACAATTTTGTATTTTACTGTAGATAAGAATCTTAATGTGATGCTGAATTATATTCCTAAAGCGTGGAATTTATCAATTCATGAAGGGCTTTGGAAGAATATAACTGGAAAAGAACTTACACCCCTGATTTTAAAGAATAAATCCAGAATATGTCTATTATATCAATTATAAACTGAGGTATGATTGGCCCCCACCTTGTTGCTTTTCTGAAAGGTCCTGAAGATGTGTTTTTGTCATTGGACCTGGGGACCATGAATGAAGATAGGCCGATCAAGTGGATTGATTTGATTGTGTTGCTGTTGCCATGGAGGAGAAGGTTTTTTATTAGTTTTTATGTTGTGGATTTTTTAATGTTGTAAGCTATCTGGAGTCACCTGTGCGTAGGTTGGGTAACCATATAAACTTGTATAATAAATAATTATGGAGTTTGGAAAAGCCTCTGTTCTAAAAATGAAGATGAAATGAGATCTAGTGGGATCTCAGAGATCAAGTAGACAATCACTTAAATATGAGCCAGCAGTGTGCTGCAGCTGCTAAAAAAGCCAACATAGTGCTAGGCTGCATTAACAGAAGGATAGAATCAAGATCATATAAAGTGTTAATACCACTTTACAATGCCTTGGTAAGGCCACACTTGGAATACTGCATCCAGTTTTGGTCATCACGATGTAAAAAAGATGTTGAGACTCTAGAAAGAGTACAGAGAAGAGCAACAAAGATGATTAGGGGACTGGAGGCTAAAGCATATAAGGAACGGTTGCTAGAATTGGCTATGTCTAGTCTAATGAAGAGAAGGACTAGGGGTGACCTGATAGCAGTGTTCCAATATCTCAGGAGTTGCCACAAAGAAGAGGGAGTCATGCTATACTCCAAAACACCTGAGAGCAGGACAAAAAGCAATGGATGGAAGCTAATCAAGGGGAAAAGCAACTTAGAACTAAGGATAAATTTCCTGACAGTTAGATCAATTAATCAGTGGAACGACTGGCCTCCAGTGTTGTGAATGCTCCAACACTGGAAGTTTTTAAGAAGAGACTGGACAAGCATTTGTCTGAAATGGTATAGGGCAGAGGTCCCCAACCTTTTGGGCATCCGAGACCAGTTCCATGGAAAGAGGTTTTTCTGCGAACCAGAGGGAGTGTGATTTTGTGTGCTGCCTGTATCCCACTGATGGGGCTTTGCTTGTTTGTGTGGACTGGTTGCTGACACACTACGTTCTGGTACTGGTCCATGGACCGGGGGTTGGGGACTCCTAGTATAGGGTTTCCTGTCTGAGCAGAGGGTTGGACTAGAAGACCTCCAAGGTCCCTTCCAACTCTGTTATTCTATTCTATTCTATTCTATTCTATTCTATTCTATTCTATTCTATTCTATTCTATTCTAACAAAATGTTTCTGTATGGTCTATAATTGATGATAAGCTTAAGGAATTAATTCTACAGATCTTTTCTTTCCCTTTCCATGCATTTATTGGTTTCTTTTTAGTGTAAAGTTTAGCTTCATTTACTATAATATATCTAGGTTTTCTTTATTTCGTGGAATACTTTTTTTCCCTTGTTGGTGCTGTAGATTTCTATATTTCACTATTAAATTAAAAAACAACATAAAGGGATCATGTATAAGTGGTAACCAGCACAAAGGCTGGCTGTTCCTGCAATAAATCCTTTGTTAATACAAACAGACCAGCAATTCTGTTGTACATTCTAGTCCTTGTACAGTCTAGAGCACTGAATTACACCAGCTGTGCCAATAACTAAAGTGGCTGCCAATTTTGGGAGCTTCAGGGAAACAATGTCAAGGATGAGAAGTGCACTCCAGAATTTTTGCATTGTCATTTAGAGTGCTATTTAGATGTAAACATTTGTGTCTACAGTAGTACCTCATGAAATTTTCTTTAGTATATAACACAGGGCTCTGATTTCAAAGGCATATCCATGCAGTGCAGTGAAAGTGTGAATTAACTTTAATTTTGATACTGGAGATGTGAGTCTGAGAAACAAAAGCTTTTATAGTTTCTAAGGGGATCTAAATATTTATAAATACTGCAAATTGGACAGAGTATAAAGAAGGAGGACCTTGAAAATGAAATATCTACTATTTTGTCTTTTTAAAAAAAATTATAAACAATAGTAAATAACAACATAGTGGAGACATTATTAAGCATTAAGATCAGAACGTTTTTGATATTATAAAATAAATAAATGCACGGAATTGTCTGTCAATGCCGTTCTTAGTTTTAATTGTACAATTCAAGCAACTTTACAGTATTTGCATTTTAGATATTATATTGAACATTGACATACATTTTTTCTCTTTAAAGGTTTGACTTATCTAAACCACTGTGCCTAGCTACTATCTGTATTTAATAATGTAATTTTCATATCTTACAATGCAATAAAGCAATTACTAGGGGAGAAAACCACAGTAATTTGCATACCCCCCTTCTCCATGCATGCATGCATATTTCTGGTGTATTTTATAAAATCATGGCTAAAAATAATGTTTAAAATATGGACATGATTTGCTTTCTCATACTTGTTTATACTTATGATTATATCACTTTATCCAATACTTAAAACAGTCTGTTGCTTAGCAAACTGACAAAGTAAGGTAGTCTTCCCTTTCTCTTTCTTAATCTTAACACTCTAGTTTAAAATTTAATAAGTGGCACAGATACTTAGGTGCTGTCAAGTTGGGTTCAACTCCTCGATGAGATATCAACAGATACTATCTAGATCTGTCTTTCATAATTACCAATGCAAACTTGTTTAAAAATCAAATGAACAACGTTCAGAGAAATTTCTTCTGAGGAAAATAAGCAGTGGATAGAAGCCTTGTAGCTTTTCAATTAGGTAAGGCAAAGGAATGGCGAAATTTGATAGTTCTCTTTCTTTCATATAGATATTACAGTAATACCAGCAAACCTATTTTCATTCTTATTTCTTCCAGCTTTGAAAATGATAACTACCGATGGAGATTGGGGAAGAGGGAAATAGCTGTCTGCAGTCTCTTTGGCTCACACATGTACTCAAGGCATGATTATTAAATGCCATTAGAAAAGACAATGCTGTCACATCACTTCAGCAGAAACATTGCGTATTATATGCACCACTGTGTGTAGGGCTGAATTAGAGCAAATGATCTCAAGATTTTCATTAATAATCACTAAAGAAGTTTAAACTATAATATGTTATTTACATATTTGTTCTAAACCACTATAGTGCTTACATTTTATGTTACAATATTTGTATAATGTAGGCATATTTTGGGTGATATAAGGAAGATATGAAACTAATGAACTAGACATAAAACCACAGCCAAAAAACCCACACTTTTATTGTGTATGATATGTAACTTTGGAGAGATGATTTTTAATATTTTCTAAGCTTTGACCTCATTATTTTTGTTTTTATTCCAAGAACAGTTTAACACATTGTTTTGGAATTTATAATGACCATGACAAACATGGGCCACTACCAAAATATATGAAGGCATTTTCTATTCTCATACTTGACTCATTCTTTTTGTCATTAACAAGTGTGGGTGAGTGAATCCTTTATTAGTGGGTTTTTCTAATCCTATCTTATATATGAAGGCAATTGAGTGACCTTGCGCCAGTCACTGTAGGTATTGCAGACAATGGTCCAATTTAGTTACGTTTTCATTTTGTAGGACAGAGTTTGTTCAGAAAGGAAATATAACAGTAAAAGGGACTGGACTGCTGAATTGCTTACTGGAAATTTTTGCACAATCATTTTTAAATCAAGGAGTCAAAAGGGTAAGTGATTTATTTTTTAAATTTAATTCCCAGGTTCTTGACATCTAATGTGCTTTCTTCTGCTATGTGCAATATTCTAGTTGCTTTATATTAAAAGGTGTCAAAACAAGTATTGGCACAAAAGACATTCCCATATATGTATTTGTTAAACTAATATAATAGGTCACCAACTGCCTATACTGTATTTATTTGAAGTTTTCGTTCAGCTAGAGTTTCGGGGAGCACTTGAAGCAAAGACATTTGTATAAGTGCCTCATTTTCAGCTAATCCAAACTCCTTTTAATTCATAAATTATCCCCAAATGTGGCTATATGAGGCTGCTGTTTATGGTTGTTCTGTCATGGTATCTTCTCAGAATCTAATTATAAGACTGGGTATGTGTGTTCAATCACAAACAGACACATGGTCAAGCAAATATGTGATTGTATACATTATAAAATTGATTAGAAGAAAAATTGAAAACTCCTGGCACTTTTGAATAATGTAAACAATTGATCGTGGCACATTTTGGGGTTCTTTGGGATAATTGTCAGAACTCAAAATAGATTAAGATTGTGTAGATAGAACATAATGATGCTACAGTACATGAGATCTTTTTCTTTTTATTCCCTTTGATAACTTTTTTTTAACTCATCTGGTCAGATTTATTCTGAGATGCTGCCAAATATACTCAGAAACTTTATTTCAGTATTTACTTGACATTCATCTTACTTGCAGATGGTTCACCTTTTTCTTTCAGTTGTTTCTATTTTCATCATTTTCTGTAATAATGGCACAAGCAAAACAAGACAAAGAGGTCAAAAGTATTTTCAATCAGAAGTACATGGATGCACTGGACATATCTGGTGCAATCTTAAAAGTCAGAGCAAAGCCACATGATGCAGCAGATAATATGACATATTGAACCTATTATGAAATACAGCTTTTTCTCATTCTATATTAATTCACTTTATGTGAGGTCTAGCAAGGCGAAGGAAGCCCAAAGTTACCTTTAGAAGAAAATACTTATAGTTTTCCTTTCACTACAGAGGTCAGTTAAGTTCCACTGTCACATTTGCATATAACAAACAAGGTTTGCTACAACAAAAAGTTCAGCTTAGTTGATAAAATTAAAATGACCTCAGTTGTAAGGAATATATTTATTGAGCAGTACCATTCTTTCAGTCATATATGACT